>NW_027139444.1:0-203565 GCF_035084215.1 Heptranchias perlo | reverse complement strand
TTTGATAATCACTCCTGTGAATCTCCTTGGTCGTTTTACGATGTTAACGGTGTGATATAAATGGAGGATGTTGTTTTTGGACTGCGGTGAGTTATTGCAGGAGGCCATTAATGCTCATCCTGTTCTGATCGATTTACGGGCACATCACATCTTTACTGGATCTGTGTTGTTACCAGGGCAATCGTCCAGATTGAGATAAAGCAATAAACATCACGATAAGATATTTATTCCTCTGGCCCCAGACATCACAACACTTCAATATTAAATTAAATGACCAGATTTCTGTAGCCGGCTGCTCTCTGTGTAGGTCGAGGGCATCAGATCGTAACAGATAAACTGTTGGAATGGAGAGAACGGCTTTAGTGAAGTGTGATTGAAGGTTTCCCCATCTCTGTAACCCCCTCCAGCCCTACACCCCTCCCTCTCTCTGTAACCCCCTCCAGCCCGACACTCCTCCCTATATCTGTAACCCCCTCCAGCCCTACACCCCTCCCTCTCTCTGTAACCCCCTCCAGCCCCACACTCCTCCCTATATCTGTAACCCCCTCCAGCCCCACACCCCTCCCTATCTCTGTAACCCCCTCCAGCCCTACACCCCTCCCTATCTCTGTAACCTCCTCCAGCCCTACACCCCTCCGTATCTCTGTAACCCCCTCCAGCCCTACACCCCTCCCCATCTCTGTAAACCCCTCCAGCCCTCCACCCCTCCCTATCTCTGTAACCTCCTCCAGCCCGACACCCCTCCCTATCTCTGTAACCTCCCCCAGCCCTACACCCCTCCCCATGTCTGTAACCCCCTCCAGCCCGACACCCCTCCCTATCTCTGCAACCTCCTCCAGCCCGACACCCCTCTGAGATCTCTGCGCTCCTCCAATTCTGGCCTCTTGTGCATCCCCAGTTTTCATCACCCCACCATTGGCAGCCGTGCCTTCAGCTGCCTGGGCCCTAAGCTCCGGAAATCCCTCCCTGAACCTTTCTGCCTCTCCACCTCTCTCTCCTCCCTTAAGATGATTCTTAAAAACCACCTCTTTGTCCAAGCTTTTGGTCACCTGTCCTAATGTCTCCATCTTTGTTTCAGTGTTAAATGTTCTGTCTGATTTACACTCCTGTGAATTTCCTTGGGACGTTTTACTCCGTTAAAGGCGCTATATAAATGCAGTTTGTTGTGTGTGGAATTACAGGGCCCAGCATGAATCCTGAGATCCCTGGGCCCTACATTGTCCCCTCAGTGTGTTGTATCTCTACACGGCCCGAGCTGGGACTGTTTCCTTGTTCTGGGGCCTCTGTCCCGCAGGGCTATAAACGGCAGAGTAACTGAGAGGGACGGAGTGATCGCAGTGGGGGAAGGGACTTCTCAATCACACAACACAGGGGAATGACCTTCCTTTTAACACCGTCAGACCTCTTTAAAATGGACCCGTGCTGGAGGGAGTCTCAGGGAATTGGTCTGATTCTTCCTTTAAGTGGAAGGAGTTTTAATTTGTGTCACTGGTTGACTTGATGCAGGACTGGAATGAGCTGCCTGGATATTCACAGAGTGAGCAACGTTATATTGGGAACTCGCTGGGCAAGGCAGCGATTGGAGCAATAACTCTGTGTTGTGGGACATTCAGATCATTATCAGCTGTGAATAGAAGAGTGAGGAGCCCCCGAGGGAGGGTAAAACCTGCCCCCAGGAGAGTGGGACCATCAATCGGGGGCTGTGTGTAATTCAGGGCACTGGCTCGGTCTCACTTTCTAATCTCACTCACAGGGAAACACCTGGGTTTCCTCCGTCCTCTGATTAATGCTTTGGGCCTGAGACACTCTCCTGTTTATTGGACTATCGATATCAGTGGAATTGTGTTTGCCTTTTAATGAGGGTCTAATCTCGCTGCTCCCTCTTGGTTCCAGAAAGTCCTCTGCGTGTTGGGAGCGATGCGATTCCTCCCTCTTCTGCTCCAAACAGGAGAGAAATAACAATCCCATTAAACGCTGATATTCCCATCTCTCAGGGACAGAAACACCGGCAGAGATGTCGGTCCCGATGGGCTCAGTTTCTGCTCCAGGTTCTGTTCCGTTTGTCAGTCGGTGAGAACTCGCTCACCAACAGTGAGCCGCTTGATATCAATCAGCGCGTCTGATTGACCGGTTATTGGTCCCAATTGTGTCATTAGTATCCTGGCCGGCCCTGGGTTTAATCACATTGATTGATCACCAGAAATATCAGGCAGAAGGAGAGTGCCAGAAGGAGGCAGTAATAAGGGGTTAAATGTGTGTGGAGTTTCCTGTTGTCTCAGATGTTCCTGTTCACACACTGAGCTGTGTTTGAGGATCTGAGATATCAGCGGGGGTTGCACTAAATCCGATGGTTTGTGGGACCCGGGTTCACACAATTAGAAATTAATTACTCCGATCAACAGATCGCAATTAGACAAATGTGGCCGAGAGACAGAACTGAGCATCAAAGGGAGAGAGTGGAGCCCACGGATTATGGGATGTCCGGGAGTTCAGGTTTTAATTCGCTGCCAGAGGGAGAAATCTTTTTGAAGGAACAAACTTACAGAAAATGCGAACATGTTCCCTGTTGTTGAGTTTAACCAGAAACTTTAAACAGATTATTGAGGGTCAGCGGGGCCCAGATTAAAACAATCTCAGAATATTTAAATGTCTCGGAGCTGTGATATTTCAGCTGGTGAACACGGGACGGTTTAATTTAAATGGAAGGACGGAGACAACGGGAGCAACAGATCGGTTCGTGGCCAGAAACGGGAGGGAACGGATTTATCGCCCGATCTCTCTGCAGCCGGATCCACACAGCTGCTGCTCTGGGCGTTAGTTCCACTGCAGCAACTGGCCCAGGATCCTTCACCAGGACCCCCCAAACCCGCCCCCCCCTTCACCAGGACCCCCCAAACCCGCCCCCCCTTCACCAGGACCCCCCAAACCCCCTCCCCCTTCACCAGGACCTCCCAAACCCGCTCCCCCCTTCACCAGGACCCCCCAAACCCCCTCCCCCTTCACCAGGACTCCCCAAACCCCCTCCCCCTTCCCCAGGACCCCCCAAACCCCCTCACCCTTCAACAGGACCCCCCAAACCCCCTCCCCCTTCACCAGGACTCCCCAAACCCCCTCCCCCTTCACCAGGACCCCCCAAACCCCCTCCCCCTTCACCAGTACCCCCCAAACCCCCTCCCCCTTCACCAGGACCCCCCAAACCCGCACCCCCTTCACAGGGACCCCCCAAACCCGCTCCCCCCCTTCACCAGGGCCTCCCAAACCCCCACCCCCTTCAACAGGACCTCCCAAACCCCCCAAACCCGCTCCCCCTTCACCAGGACCCCCCAAACCCGCCCCCTTCAACAGGACCCCCCAAACACGCTCCCCCCCACCTTCACCAGGACCCCCCAAACCCCCTCCCCCCCTTCAACAGGACCCCCCAAACACTCTCCCCCCACCTTCAACAGGACCCCCCAAACCCACTCCCCCTCCTCAAACAGCCCCCCAAACCCGCTCCCCCCTTCAACAGGACCCCCCAAACCCACTCCCCCTTCACCAGGACCTCCCAAACCCGCCCCCCCTTCACCAGGACCCCCCCCCCCAATCCCGCTCCCCCTTCACCAGGACCCCCCAAACCCGCTCCCCCTTCACCAGGACCCCCCAACACCCCCCCCCCTTAAACACCTGCTCCCCCCACCCACCCCCCCCACCTTAAACACCCCCCCACCTTAAACACCCTCTCCCTCCCCACCTTAAACACCCCCTCCTTCTCTCCCCCCCCAAACACCTGTTCCCCCACCTTAAACACACCGTCCCTCCCTCTGCCCCTTAAACACCCCCTCCCTCTCTCCCCCCCACCTTAAACACCCCCCACCTTAAACACCCCCTCCTTCTCTCCCCCCCACCTTAAACACCCCCATCCCTCCCTCCCTTCGCCTTAAACACCCCCATCCCTCCCTCCCTTCGCCTTAAACACCCCCGTCCCTCCCTCCCCTCGCCTTAAACACCCCCGTCCCTCCCTCCCCACCTTAAACACCCCCGTCCCTCCCTCCCCTCGCCTTAAACACCCCCGTCCCTCCCTCCCTTCGCCTTAAACACCCCCGTCCCTCCCTCCCTTCGCCTTAAACACCCCCGTCCCTCCCTCCCCTCGCCTTAAACACCCCCGTCCCTCCCTCCCCTCGCCTTAAACACCCCCGTCCCTCCCTCCCCTCGCCTTAAACACCCCCGTCCCCCCTCCCCTCGCCTTAAACACCCCCGTCCCTCCCTCCCCTCGCCTTAAACACCCCCGTCCCTCCCTCCCCTCGCCTTAAACACCCCCGTCCCTCCCTCCCCTCGCCTTAAACACCCCCGTCCCTCCCTCCCCTCGCCTTAAACACCCCCGTCCCTCCCTCAAACACCCACCCCACCTTAAACACCCCCCTCCCTCCCCCACCTTAAAGGTGGGAGATGAAGGGACCGAGTGTAATGTATCCAAGATTGCTGACGATACAAAGCTCGATGGAAAAGTAAGCTGTGAGGAGGACACAAAGATTCTGCAAAGGGATATAGACAGGTTAAGTGAGTGGGCAAGCAGGTGGCAGATGGAGTACAATGTGGGGAAATGTGAAGTTATTCACTTTGGTAGAAAGAATCGAAAAACAGAATATTTTTTAAATGGTGAGAAACTATTAAATGTTGGTGTCCAGAGAGACTTAGGTGTCCTGGTACAAGAAACACAAAAAGTTAGCATGCAGGTACAGCAAGCAATTAGGAAGGCAAATGGCATGTTGGCCTTTATTGCAAGGGAGTTGGAGTACAAGAGTAAGGAAGTCTTACTACAATTGTACAGGGATTTGGTGAGACCTCACCGGGAGTACTACATACAGTTTTGGTCTCCTTATCTAAGGAAGGATATACTTGCCTTGGAGGCAGTGCAACGAAGGTTCACTGGATTGATTCCTGGGATGAGAGGATTGTCCTATGAGGAGAGGTTGAGTAGAATGGGCCTATTCTCTCTGGAGTTTAGAAGAATGAGAGATGATCTCATTGAAACATATAAGATTATGAGGGGGCTTGTCAGGGTAGATGCTGAGGGATTGTTTCCCCTGGCTGGAGAGTCTAGAACGAGGGAACATAGTCTCAGGATAAGGGGTCGGCCATTTCAGACTGAGATGAGGAGGAATTTCTTCACACACAGGGTTGTGAATCTTTGGAATTCTCTACCCCAGAGGGCTGTGAACATATTCAAGACTGAGATCGATAGATTTTTGGACTCCAGGGGAATCAAGGGATATGGGGATCGGGCGGGAAAGTGGAGTTGAGGTCGAAGATCAGCCATGATCTGATTGAATGGCGGAGCAGGCTCGAGGGGCCTTATGGCCTACTCCTGTTCCTATTTCTTATGTCCTTATGTTCTCACAGACTGTCACACTACAGTCCTTCACATTGCGGACTGTCTCATTGCGGACTGTCTCATTGCGGACTGTCACATTGCGGACTGTCACAGTGCGGACTGTCATATTACAGACAAACAGCAGTGAGTCTGCAGGTATTTCCTTTATGGTCTTTAGGATCGTGGGGCAAAATTCAGTGTAATACAATTTCACTTTAATATCACATCAGATTCCCTTCCCATCTTTGTTCTCAGTGTAATCCACTGTAATCCACACCCCCTCCCCTGAACTCTCCCACCCCCTCTGTCCAGACTCGGCTGTAATCACCACCCCTCCCCCTGAACCCCTCCCCCCTGTGTCTACATTTGATTGTAATCATTTTTTCATTTTCTAAATAAGATAATCTGTGTATTTATAATAATCCACAGATACATTGGGAGAGAGAATTGAGGCAAACTTCCATCTTCTGACAAACACAAATAATCTCATCGAAACGTTTGCTCCATTATTGCCCCTTATTATCCTGGACCATTATATTAATGTGTGTATTATATTAATATTGGGGGTATTGCCCCTTATTATCCCGGACCAGCCTTGTCCTGTATTATATTAATATTGGGGGTGAGATTGGGGTTGGGGTTATTGCCCCTTATTATCCTGGACCAGCCTTGTCCTGTATTATATTAATATTGGGGGTGAGATTGGGGTTGGGGTCATTGCCCCTTATTATCCTGGACCAGCCTTGTCCTGTATTATATTAATATTGGGGGTGAGATTGGGGTTGGGGTCATTGCCCCTTATTATCCTGGACCAGCCTTGTCCTGTATTATATTAATATTGGGGTTGAGATTGGGGTTGGGGTTATTGCCCCTTATTATCCTGGACCAGCCTTGTCCTGTATTATAACTTTACTCGCAGTGACCCTGGATACTGAACCCACGATTAGAATCTGATTTCTTTCCACATTTAACGAGAGGTGGAATCCTGAACTCTGCTCCCTGCAGTTCCACAAATCAATGTGGCCATTTTCCAATGACGGGGAGATTGGTCGGAAGGAGTTCCCGAGCTGTAAAACCCAAGGAGTAAAGTGAGAAAGTGTGGGAGCCGCTTTGATCTGAGGTTTCTATCGGGGAAAGGGGGCTGGTTTGGAATGCTGGAGCTCTCTGATCTCAGGCCCATCATTAGATTAGTGAGGGGGAGAAATCTTTCATTCAAAAATACCAGGAGAAATTAAACAGAAAACACATTCCGGCCTCTGAGACCAAACAGGGGACAGAAGGAGCAAAGATTGGGGCCATCGAGACCCAACTTATTACTGAGATTTAATATTTGGGGAAAGAGGATCAGGTTTTTATAATCCTGTGATATCGGAAAGGATTAGATATTGGAGGGGGATTAGATCAGTAATTTTGATAAGGAATAAAATTAATTGTGAAGAAGTGATGGATATTTATTGGGGGTGAAGAGGATTTAATTATTTTTCGAGGATTAATTTTCTGGGCCTATGTCTCTTGTGTTGATGATCCACAGACAGTTTTAGATATCGTTTCCTGCCCAGCTCATTGCCCTTTTACACTGCAGCTATGCTGTGATGCTGATTAAATTTACCTTCTGTCGATGTAATGTAAAACTAGTGTGATTCTAATATTACAATCGAGCTGTACGATGTCTTTAACAGACAGGGGACGTTTGGAAACAATCTTTCACAGAATTTTCCCATCACAGCAAAACATTCAGTGATTTTAAATCCAATCTTCTGACGTCATGAAGAAATATCAGATGAGAGATTAATATTTTGGAAAGCTTGTTTCTAAACATTGCCCGAGGATTAAACATATATCTGTGTAAAAGGGAAGGGCTTTTGATCGAGGTAACCTTGCCTCGTCACAAAGTGGAGTCAGTGCTGATTGTAAATCTTCCAAAACTCTCCTCTGATTTTGTGCTCAAGTTTCTGGAGTGGGACTTGAACCCATGACCTTCTGACCCAGAGGTGAGAGAACGACCCACTGAACCACACTGACACCTCAGGGGATTTCCCCTCTGAATTGTCCTCTAATGTTGAGTGTGAATCTGTCACTGGCCATTCTCAGAGGGGTCAGGACCTTCACTGGTCAAAGGTTTCCCGTCCTCTTCTCTGAGGCTCTGACAGCGAGACTCCAGGATAAAAAGGTACTTTGTCTCTCAGGCCCCAAGTCCTGGGTTCATAGAATCATAGAGCGTGTCCAGGACTGGTGTGTGTAGTCTGAGCTCCCTCTTCATTAAACCTCCCCCAGTGTGTCCCCGGGGACAGAGATACTGAATCATAGAGTGGGCCCAGGACTGGTGTGTGTAGTCTGAGCTCCCTCTTCATTAAACCTCCCCCAGTGTGTCCCCGGGGACAGAGATACTGAATCATAGAGTGGGCCCAGGACTGGTGTGTGTAGTCTGAGCTCCCTCTTCATTAAACCTCCCCCAGTGTGTCCCCGGGGACAGAGATACTGAATCATAGAGTGGGTCCAGGACTGGTGTGTGTAGTCTGAGCTCCCTCTTCATTAAACCTCTCCCAGTGTGTCCCCGGGGACAGAGATACTGAATCATAGAGTGGGTCCAGGACTGGTGTGTGTAGTCTGAGCTCCCCCTTCATTAAACCTCTCCCAGTGTGTCCCCGGGGACAGAGATACTGAATCATAGAGTGGGTCCAGGACTGGTGTGTGTCGTCTGAGCTCCCTCTTCATTAAACCTCCCCCAGTGTGTCCCCGGGGACAGAGATACTGAATCATAGAGCGGGCCCAGGACTGGGGCTGAGGACACAGAGTGAGGGACCCAGGACCCTGGCCTTTTATAACACTCGACATGGAACGATATAATGGCTGAATTTAAAGTAAGGAGATGGTCCACATTCAATACAAACAGTTCCCAAAGCTGGGCTGTGTCTCCCGAGAGTGACTGTGAGATTCCCACTTATCATCTCCTCAATTAAAAGGCACATTGTTTTCATTAAATGGATCGTTTCGAGAAAATGGATTTTGATCCTCGAGGGATTCCTGGATTTTAATTTGTTTTTGTCACTTGCCGGAGATCGAGAGAACAGGGAGTGACCCTGTTAGTGTCGGGGAGGGCAGATTCTGGTCTGACAGTGTGAGTGTGAACAGGGAGTGACCCTGTTAGTGTCGGGGAGGGCAGATTCTGGTCTGACAGTGTGAGTGTGAACAGGGAGTGACCCTGTTAGTGTCGGGGAGGGCAGATTCTGGTCTGACAGTGTGAGTGTGAACAGGGAGTGACCCTGTTAGTGTCGGGGAGGGCAGATTCTGGTCTGACGGTGTGAGTGGGAACAGGGAGTGACCCTGTTAGTGTCGGGGAGGGCAGATTCTGGTCTGACAGTGTCAGTGTGAACAGGGAGTGACCCTGTTAGTGTCGGGGAGGGCAGATTCTGGTCTGACAGTGTGAGTGTGAACAGGGAGTGACCCTGTTAGTGTCGGGGAGGGCAGATTCTGGTCTGACAGTGTGAGTGTGAACAGGGAGTGACCCTGTTAGTGTCGGGGAGGGCAGATTCTGGTCTGACAGTGTGAGTGTGAACAGGGAGTGACCCTGTTAGTGTCGGGGAGGGCAGATTCTGGTCTGACAGTGTGAGTGTGAACAGGGAGTGACCCTGTTCGTGTCAGGGAGGGCAGATTCTGGTCTGACAGTGTGAGTGTGAACAGGGAGTGACCCTGTTAGTGTCGGGGAGGGCAGATTCTGGTCTGACAGTGTGAGTGTGAACAGGGAGTGACCCTGTTAGTGTCGGGGAGGGCAGATTCTGGTCTGACAGTGTGAGTGTGAACAGGGAGTGACCCTGTTAGTGTCGGGGAGGGCAGATTCTGGTCTGACAGTGTGAGTGGGAACAGGGAGTGACCCTGTTAGTGTCGGGGAGGGCAGATTCTGGTCTGACAGTGTGAGTGTGAACAGGGAGTGACCCTGTTAGTGTCGGGGAGGGCAGATTCTGGTCTGACAGTGTCAGTGGGAACAGGAACACCAGGAATAACTATTCTGAAATACACTTTCCTCATTGCTGCAACCTTTGAATCCGATCGTTACAGAAACCATTCTCCCCTCGACGCACCAACCTCCCGACAGTTACTTAATTCCTGGCCCAGAATTAGTGTCAATTCATTAATAAAGAATATTCGAGCTGGGTTTGTTTACATTACAGTTATTGGATTAAAAGACGGCAGGAAGTCACAGAGTAACACTGGGAGGGGCTGTAGTTCGGGGAGGAGTGACAGTAGTTCGGGGAGGAGTGACAGTCGTTCGGGGAGGAGTGACAGTCGTTTGGGGAGGAGTGACAGTAGTTCGGGGAGGAGTGACAGTAGTTAGGGGAGGAGTGACAGTAGTTAGGGGAGGAGTGACAGTCGTTAGGGGAGGAGTGACAGTAGTTAGGGGAGGAGTGACAGTAGTTAGGGGAGTCGTGTCAGTAGTTTGGGGAGGAGTGACAGTGGTTAGGGACTAGTAACAATGGTAAAGGTAGTTCTGGCGGTTCTAATGTAACGAGTACACCTCAAATCAACTAATAAGGACAGGTTTTAATTGTGAATGAAGAGCTGTGAATATAATTTCCTCCATTAATAATTCAGCAGCTGGATACGATCGATGCCAATCACTCGCGCTCATTACTGGAGATTATTTGACGAGATGTTAATTGATTGGAATTGAAGTCCTAATTCTTTCCTCTCCTGTAAATTATGGGCTGGATCAGTTCTCAAACACCCGGATTCGTGCAAAGTAAAACTTCCCTGGGATTGGGGTCGTAACAAAGAATCTCTTAATGTCCCAACATTAAAAAGGGAGTGGGTGTTTGAGACAATCCCAGGGCTCCAGATCCCGGCCACACTTTATAGACTGAGGCCTTTCAGGCTGATCGCCTGTGGTGGGCATCACACTGACGGTGGACCCGGGGCCAGAAACACAGTCAGAGCTGGGAAATTATGGGATGCCATTAAAATGTACTCAGGACGCTCGTGTCGTGTTTAATTGGAGGTTGGTTTCGATCAGCGTGCACCCAGTGTACATTGAGGTGATTTGTCTCAGCACAAAACAACTTGACTGAAGCTGTTTTTAATGTGTCGGCACTGAGACAATTATTGAAGATCATTAAATTCATTTCTGCTTAACCATAGAATCATACAGCACAGAACGAGGCCATTCAGCCCATCGTGCCTGTGCTCTTTGAAAGAGCTATCCAATTAGTCCCACACACCTGCTCTTTCCCGATAGGCCTGTAATATTTTCTTTCAAAGTATTTATCCAATTACCTTTTGAAAGTTACTATTGAATCTGCTTCCACCGCCCTTTCCAATCATTTTATGTCCACCGGAGAGGGCAGATAGAGCCTTGATTTAACATCTCATTCGAAGGGCGGCACCTCCGACAGTGCAGCACTCCCTCAGTACTGACCTCTGACAGTACAGCACTACCTCACTACTGCCCCTCCGACAGTGCAGCGCTCCCTCAGTACTGCCCCTCCGACAGTGCAGCGCTCCCTCAGTACTGCCCCTCCGACAGTGCAGCGCTCCCTCAGTACTGACCCTCCGACAGTGCAGCGCTCCCTCAGTACTGACCCTCCGACAGTGCAGCGCTCCCTCAGTACTGACCCTCCGACAGTGCAGCGCTCCCTCAGTACTGACCCTCCGACAGTGCAGCGCTCCCTCAGTACTGACCCTCCGACAGTGCAGCGCTCCCTCAGTACTGACCCTCCGACAGTGCAGCGCTCCCTCAGTACTGACCCTCCGACAGTGCAGCGCTCCCTCAGTACTGACCCTCCGACAGTGTTGCACTCCCTCAGTACTGACCCTCCGACAGTGTTGCACTCCTTCAGTACTGACCCACCGACAGTGCAGCACTCCCTCAGTACTGACCCTCCGACAGTGCTGCACTCCCTCAGTACTGACCCACCGACAGTGCTGCACTCCCTCAGTACTGACCCTCCGACAGTGCTGCACTCCCTCAGTACTGACCCTCCGACAGTGCTGCACTCCCTCAGTACTGACCCTCCGACAGTGCTGCACTCCCTCAGTACTGACCCTCCGACAGTGCTGCACTCCCTCAGTACTGACCCTCCGACAGTGCTGCACTCCCTCAGTACTGACCCACTGACAGTGCAGCACTCCCTCAGTACTAACCCTCCGACAGTGCAGCACTCCCTCAGTACTGACCCACCGACAGTGCAGCACTCCCTCAGTACTGACCCTCCGACAGTGTTGCACTCCCTCAGTGCTGCACTGGGAGTGTCAGCCTGGATTTTGTGCTCAAATCTCTGGAGTGGGACCTGAACCCATGACCTTCTGACCCAGAGGCGAGAGTGCTGCCCACTGAGCCACACTGACACTGATGAATGAAATCTTTCTCTTATGAAACATTATTATTTCTAACTCCGTGTGTAGGTAGGAACCAGCTGGAGTTAATCTAATCGTGTGGATCATGGACAGAAACATCTCCGTTTATCTGTAATTGGGAATGAATTTAATCGCAGCAACTTCCTCCCCTTCAACTCCCAAAGCTCGTTATATTTGCAGAATATAATACTCCGATTAATCAGATTATTTTATCCTGACTCCACCAGACAACTGATCCAATGAATCTCCCCTCTGCTCACCACAAAAAGAGCGATTAACATTTGTACATTATTCTAACTTTTACAGAGGACATTGTTTAAAATGTCCAGCAGATCTCCCGTGGCATCACTCATAGCGAGTCACTCGATATGTTGCTTTATAAACTCAGGAGTGTTGTCCCAAGTGATATAAATTTCATGTCTGCCGTTGACATTTCCCAGGCTTCAGGGTTCAGGGTTCAGGGGTTCATGGCTTCACCAGTTCTGGTCACTCCCACAAGTGGTCCCTATTTCTTATATTCAGGAGTGTGCCCATAGTTTATAAGGATAAAATCACCGAATCATACAGCACAGAAGGAGGCCATTCAGCCCATCATGCCTGTGCCAGCTGTTTGAAAGAGCTGTCCAATTAGTCCATTCCCCCTGCTCTTTCCCCATAACCCTGAAAATTTCTCCTTTTCAAGTATTTCTCCAATTCCCTTTTGAAAGTTATTATTGAATCTGCTTCCTCCGCCCTGTCAGGCAGCGCATTCCAGATCAGAACAACTCGCTGCGTTAAAAAAAACTCCTCATTTCTCCCCTTGATGTTTTGCCAATTACCATAAATCTGTGTCCTTTGGTTTCTGACCCTTCTGCCAGTAGTAACAGTTTCTCCTTATTTTATTCTATCAAAACTGTTCATGATTTTTAACCCCTCTATTAAATCTCCCCTTAACCTTCTCTGCTCGAAGGAGAACAATCCCAGCTTCTCCAGTCTCTCCCCATAACTGAAGTCCCTCATCCCTGGTCCCATTCTGGTAAATCTCCTCTGCATTGTGTTTGAATCACATTCTCCCCTCACCCTCAGTGAGAACCGTAATAATCAGCCCGGGTTTAACATTGGTGGTTGTGGTCAGTGAGTCTGGAGATCTGGAACTGGTTCCTGGACTTTGACTGATTTTACCCCACAAGATTCTCCTGGAATATGAAGAATAATGTTGGGAACAGGAGAAATTACAAAGTGATGAACCTGCGGCCGCTATTAACTCGAGTGTGTGATTTATATTCACATATTTCAGCAGGAAATCCGAAACTCCCTCAGATCGGAGTTGATTCTCTTGGGCTTTGCCTCCTCCGCAGTTTCGGTGCCTGATTTTATTCAAAGGTTTTCTGAACATAGAAATATTACAAAACGGACGGACAGGAAAAGACCCTCTGGTCCATCCAGCCTGTCCCATATAGTCACGGTGCCCAATGCTTCACAATACAGACACTCCCCACCCACCCGGAATCCATGGGATCTCCTGGGAGAGGCGAGAAAACAGATAAAAACCCAGGACAATTAGGGGAAAAATCTGGGAAATTCATCTCCGACCCCCCTAGGTGATTGAAACTATTCCAGGAGGTCACTCTGACCCTGATTAATGTCACCAGGTACCGACCTTTTGTACCAGGAGATCTCCGCCCCAGACAGAAACAGGTCCAGCTCTCGCTCGAAGGAATTCAGTGAATCGGTGTCCACCGCACGAGCCGGCAGCCTGTTCCAGAGGCCCACGATTCCCCGGGGAAAGAACCACCTCCTGACATCTAACCTCCACCTGGCCTCACATAACCTGTAGGCCTGACCCCTGGTCACCCCTGACCCATCACACTCAGCTAGAACCACAGTACGGGCAGCACATTTGGCCTCAGTGCCCTTGGGGAGGGGGAGGGACAGTGATTGTTTTATAGAAAGTGTTTTTCACAGTGCAGAGGATTTGATCCACAAATTAACTCCCAACCGTGACCTTATTGGACCCTGAACACGAGGCAGCTCCTGGGCTCATTGGGTCTTCCAGCACCGCCCTGAATCTATAACTGAAGCGTCTGTTTATTCACAAACTCATCGCCTCCCTTCATTTCTCACTGATTGCTCCATTTTATTTGGAGCTGATTGATGTCAATAATAAAACCAATCAGGGAATGAGCTTATGGTGAGAGGGCGAATCTCATCAGTTGTACTTTGAAGATCAGGAGATAAGAACATAAGAAATAGGAGCAGGAGTCGGCCATTCGGCCCCTCGAGCCTGCTCCGCCATTCAATCAGATCATGGCTGAACTTCCACATCAACTCCACTTTCCCGCCCGATCCCCATCTCCCTTGATTTCCCGAGAGTCCAAATATCCATCGATCTCAGTCTTGAATATACTCAACGACTCAGCATCCACAGCCCTCTGGGGTAGAGAATTCCAAAGGTTCACAACCCTCTGAGTGAAGAAATTCCTCCTCATCTCAGTCTTCAATGGCCGACCCCTTATCCTGAGACTATGCCCCCTAGTTCTAAACTCTCCAGCCAGGGGAAACAGCCTCTGAGCATCTACCCTGTCAATCCCCCTCAGAATCTTATATGTTTCAATGAGATCACCTCTCATTCTCCTAAACCCCAGAGAGTTTAGGCCCATTCTACACAATGGTGACAATTAGTGAAGTGGAGGCTGAGAACAGAGTCTGGTCTCAATGGACTGGTGTCTGAATGATGCTCGATAACAAGCTCAGTCTCCAATCAATGAATCCCCACTTCAAACCAACAAAGAGAGAAAAGAAACACTTTGGGACGTCCTGAGGTTGTGAAAAGAGCAATAAAAATGCAAGTTGTTCCTTTGTTGAAAGGGATGTCCTTGTTTGAGTCGAAGGCCCTTCCCCTGTCCCTGTCCCCTGATGTTCCAGCAGCTGTGACAGAGGTCTGGGAGTGAGTTACATGCCCACCCTCCCATCCAGTGAATGGTGGGCAGTGAGAGGGAGTGAAAGGGAAGATGAAATGGTTGTAACAATGAAGGAGGAAGAAGGGAGAAGTTTACAAAGAAACATCGACAATGATAAACAGGTGACTGGAAACTTAACGCACAGAAACACAAATACTTTCCCACAGACCCTCCCTGACCCATGGGCTCAGGGATAAGATTTATATTTTAACTGACTGCAGTCAGAATAAAGAAACACATCTTTGAATTATTGATCTTTACGACCTATTTATTTCAATATGATTTAACCCTCACTGGACATCTTGTCACCAGAGGCAGTAAATATTTCACTTGTGACGTCTGAAGATGTGATTGTTTGCGCACAGCAAGATCCCACAATAGCAATGAGATAATGATCAGAAAATCTGTTTTAGTGATGTTGGTTGTGGGATAAATATTGGCCAGGACACCGGGGAGAACTCTCCTGCTTATCTTTGAATAGTTTACATCCACCTGAGAAGGCAGAGAGGGCTTCAGTTTAACATCTCATCCTTAAGACAGCACCTCCGACAGTGCAGCACTCCCTCAGTACTGACCCTCCGACAGTGCAGCACTCCCTCAGTACTGACCCTCCGACAGTGCAGCACTCCCTCAGTACTGACCCTCCGACAGTGCAGCACTCCCTCAGTACTGACCCTCCGACAGTGCAGTACTCCCTCAGTACTGACCCTCCGACAGTGCAGCACTCCCTCAGTACTGACCCTCCGACAGTGCAGCACTCCCTCAGTACTGACCCTCCGACAGTGCAGTACTCCCTCAGTACTGACCCTCCGACAGTGCATCACTCCCTCAGTACTGACCCTCCCTCCGTCTTTTCCACAGCTTTTAATTTCATCATCTTTCCTTTTAAAGTCACGCTGAATTTTTATTTATATTTACAAAAGGACAGATTGTTTACAATCGGCCGAGAAAATTCTGTCATTTTTTTATATTCGTTCATGGGATGTGGGCTTCGCTGACGAGGCCGGCATTTATTGCCGATCCCTAATTGCCTTTGAGAAGGTGGTGGTGAGCTACCTTCTTGACTTCAATTTTACTGGGGCTCCTTGGTGCCACACTCGGTCAAATGCTGCCTTGATGTCAAGGGCAGTCACTCTCACCTCACCTCTGGAATTCAGCTCTTTTGTCCATGTTTGGACCAAGGCTGTAATGAGGTCTGGAGCCAAGTGGTCCTGGCGGAACCCAAACTGAGCATCGGTGAGCAGGTTATTGGTGAGTAAGTGCCGCTTGATAGCACTGTCGACGACACCTTCCATCACTTTGCTGATGATTGAGAGTCGACTGATGGGGCGGTAATTGGCCGGATTGGATTTGTCCTGCTTTTTGTGGACAGGACATACCTGGGCAATTTTCCACATTGTCGGGTAGATGTCAGTGTTGTAGCTGTACTGGAACAGCTTGGCTAGAGGCACAGCTAGTTCTGGAGCACAAGTCTTCAGCACTACAGCCGGGATTTTGTCAGGGCCCATAGCCTTTGCTATATCCAGTGCACTCAGCCGTTTCTTGATATCACGTGGAGTGAATCGAATTGGCTGAAGACTGGCTCCTGTGATGGTGGGGATATCGGGAGGAGGCCGAGATGGATCATCCACTCGGCACTTCTGGCTGAAGATGGTTGCAAACGCTTCAGCCTTGTCTTTTGCACTCACGTGCTGGACTCCGCCATCATTGAGGATGGGGATGTTTACAGAGCCTCCTCCTCCTGTTAGTTGTTTAACTGTCCACCACCATTCACAACTGGATATGGCAGGACTGCAGAGCTTTGATCTGATCCGTTGGTTGTGGAATCGTTTAGCTCTGTCTATAGCATGTTGCTTCCGCTGTTTAGCATGCATATAGTCCTGAGTTGTCGCTTCACCAGGTTGACACCTCATTTTTAGGTACGCCTGGTGCTGCTCCTGGCATGCTCTTCGACACTCCTCATTGAACCAGGGTTGATCCCCTGGCTTGTTGGTAATGGTAGAGTGAGGAATATGCCGGGCCATGAGGTTACAGATTGCGCTGGAATAGAATTTTGCTGCTGTTGATGGCCCACAGCGCCTCATGGATGCCCAGTTTTGAGCTGCTAGATCTGTTCTGAATCTATCCCATTTAGCACGGTGGTAGTGCCACACAACACGTTGGATGGTATCCTCAGTGCAAAGACGGGACTTTGTCTCCACGAGGACTGTGCGGTGGTCACTCCTACCAATACTGTCATGGACAGATGCATTTGTGACAGGTAGATTGGTGAGGATGAGGTCAAGTAAGTTTTTCCGTCGTGTTGGTTCGCTCACCACCTGCGCAGGCCCAGTCTAGCAGCTATGTCCTTCAGGACTCGGCCAGCTCGGTCAGTCGTGGTGCTACCGAGCCACTCTTGGTGATGGACATTGAAGTCCCCCACCAAGAGCACATTCTGTGCCCTTGCTACCCTCAGTGCTTCCTCCAAGTGGTGCTCAACATGGAGGAGGACTGATTCATCAGCTGAGGAAAGACGGTAGGTGGTAATCAGCAGGAGGTTTCCTTGCCCATGTTTGACCTGATGCCATGAGATTTCATGGGGTCCAGAGTCAATGTTGAGGACTCCCAGGGCCACTCCCTCCTGACTGTATATCACTGTACCGCCACCTCTGGTTGGTCTGTCCTGCTGGTGGGACAGGACATATCCAGGGATGGTTGATATTGATAATGGATATTGAGAAACCGAGACCCACAATACCCGACAGGAGTGAGTTTGAAAAGAGAAGATGAGATAAATCAGGAAGTAGGTGATTCTACGCTTGGGTTTCGAAGCCTGAAGATTGTGGGATCACCCCATCGCTGTTTCCCTGATATCTGGGGGTGTCCTTGTCTGAAATTCCCTGCCCCGACACAATGCCCAATGTATAACTCTGCGACCCTCCCTGCTATTAGTTGGAACATAGGAACAGGAGGAGGCCATTCAGCCCATCGAGGCTGTTCCACCATTCAATCAGATCGTCGCTGATCTGTCCCTTGACCCCATTTACCCTCCTTTGCTCCATATCCCTCGATACCCTCACCCAACAAAAATCCATCGATCTCAGTCTTGAAAGCTCCAATTGACCCCCAGCATCCACAGCCTTTTGGGGGAGAGAGTTCCAGATTTCCACTCCCCTTTGTGTGAAGAAATGCTTCCTGACATCACCCCTGAACGGCCGAGCTCTAATTTGAAGATTATTCCCCCTTGTTCTGGACTCTCCCACCAGAGGAAATAGTTTCTCTCTATCGACCCGATCGAATCCTTTTATCATTTTAAACACCTCGATGAGATCAGCCCTCAATCTCCAATCACAGTGTGAGCCCAAAGTAATAATTTTCTCGATATCCAATTGCCTCCAGTTGTTCTGTTTCTATTAAATCTGAAAGAGATTCTATTCCCAACCAGCGGTGTCTCAAATCCATCTCTTCACCTTTCACTGAACCTTTTCTATTCTGTGACCGCCTCCCGAGGGGATCAAACCCGTCTGATTGGAGAACAGAAACATGTCGGGCCCAGCGAGGAAATATTATCCTGTGCCCGGTTCCTGCACTCTCAGTCCGTGACCGATCGTCACACTCACTCACCGATCGTCACACTCACTCACCGATCGTCACACTCACTCACCGACCGACACACTCACTCACCGATCATCACACTCACTCACCGATCGTCACACTCACTCACCGATCATCACACTCACTCACCGATCGTCACACTCACTCACCGACCGACACACTCACTCACCGATCGTCACACTCACTCACCATCACTCACTCACCGACCGACACACTCACTCACCGATCGTCACACTCACTGATCGACCAACACACTCACCAACCGTCACACTCACTCACCGACCGTCACACTCACTCACCATCACACTCACTCACTGATCGTCACACTCACTCACCATCACACTCACTCACCATCACACTCACTCACCGATCGTCACACTCACTCACCGACCGACACACTCACTCACCGATCGTCACACTCACTCACCATCACACTCACTCACCGATCGTCACACTCACTCACCATCACACTCACTCACCGATCGTCACACTCACTCACCATCACTCACTCACTGATCGTCACACTCACTCACCATCACACTCACTCACTGATCGTCACACTCACTCACCATCACACTCACTCACCGATCGTCACACTCACTCACCATCACTCACTCACTGATCATCACACTCACCATCACACTCACTCACCGATCGTCACACTCACTCACCATCACACTCACTCACCGATCGTCACACTCACTCACCATCACACTCACTCACCGATCGTCACACTCACTCACCATCACACTCACTCACCGACCGTCACACTCACTCACCATCACTCACTCACCGATCGTCACACTCACTCACCATCACACTCACTCACCGATCGTCACACTCACTCACCGACCGTCACACTCACTCACCATCACTCACTCACCGATCGTCACACTCACTCACCGATCGTCACACTCACTCACCGATCGTCACACTCACTCACCATCACACTCACTCTCCGACCGTCGCACTCACTCACCGACTGACACACTCATTCTCTGATCGTCACACTCACTCACCAACTGCCACACTGATTCACCGATCGTCACACTTACTCACTCACCGATCGCCACACTCACTCTCAGACCGCCACACTTACTCACAGATCTTCACATTCACCAATCGTCACACTCACTCTCCAATCGTCACACTCCCTCAACCAACATCACTAAAACAGATTATCTGGTTATTATTAACCATTGGTTCAGGACCCAGTTACTGCAAGTCTCTGGAGTGGGATTTGACCCCCTGACCTTCTGACTCAGAGGTGAGAGTTCTACCCACTGAGCCACACCTGACACAAGGAGCTGGTTGACGGTCGGTGGAAGTGTGAGAGCTGCGATAAAGATTAACGAGCTCTCGGAGACTGAAGTCACGTCCAGTAATTGGCAGAAATCTGTGGGAGAAAGTCCAGAGTCTGTGTTGTACTAACTCCTGCTCCCCTCGTAACATTGAATCTACCGTTTGAACAATGTCGAGAGGGCAGGTTGTGATGGTTTAAGTGACAGAATAATCCGATTTTCTGCTCAGAAATGTGTCTTTTTTCTTATTGCGATTTCAGTGTTTTGCCGGAAATAATAAGAATCTGGAAATAGTCAGCTGGAGAAATCTTTGTTGTAACTGGGTCCTGAAGAAAGGCCGGGGTAATTCACTCTGACAGATGGCAGCGTTGGGATGTAATTTGTCTCCACACGGCGTGAGGTGAATCTGGGAATCCTCCCGCCTCCGACTGTTTCCTCATTCTCCTGTTTCTCTGTCCCCTCACCCCTCACCGCCTGGACATTCGATGGAGACACGCCCGGATTTCAGGCCCAAAATGGCCCCCTAAACATCCAATATGGCGGGCAGGGCACGCTCATTACACGCCGGAAGTGCGCCGGCCGCCATATTGGAAAAGGCAAAGAAGAGGCGTCCAGGATTGTGCCTGAAATGAACGTTGGGTCTTTTGTTTATGTAAATAGGGGTCCTGATGCCCGTTTTAGGCCCCCTTTGTAAAATCGGGCTGCCCTGAGACAGCCGGTGCTGGGGGGCCCCAACATTTTGGGTCTGTAAAAGTCCGAATGCCTGTTTCAGGCGTGGGCCCTGGACACCCATGGATAGTCCCTAACCAATATGGCGGGCGGCTCGGAATGAGTGCGCTCAGAACACCCGCCATATTGGACCCTGAGGCGCCTGTTTTATGTCTATAAATCAGGCAGAGCTCGATCCAGTTTCTCTGCCCCAGTGTTTGAGCAACAGGTTCAGAGCGAGAAGATGGTCGATCGAAGCCTCTCAATGAAGCAGCAGGAACCCATTACTGCAAACTGTTTCAAGGCCCCCATTACTGCAAACTGTTTCAAGGCCCCCATTACTGCAAACTGTTTCGAGGCCCCCATCACTGCAAACTGTTCCAAGGCCCCCATTACTGCAAACTGTTTCGAGGCCCCCATTACTGCAAACTGTTCCGAGGCCCCCATTACTGCAAACTGTTCCGAGGCCCCCATTACTGCAAACTGTTTCAAGGCCCCCATTACTGCAAACTGTTTCAAGGCCCCCATTACTGCAAACTGTTTCGAGGCCCCCATTACTGCAAACTGTTTCGAGGCCCCCATCACTGCAAACTGTTTCAAGGCCCCCATTACTGCAAACTGTTTCAAGGCCCCCATTACTGCAAACTGTTTCAAGGCCCCCATTACTGCAAACTGTTTCGAGGCCCCCATCACTGCAAACTGTTTCTGGGCCCCTCTCTCTCTCTGTCTCTCTTTGTCTCTCTCTCTGTCGATCTTTAAACACTAACCTCGAGCTCCATGAATCATTTATCACTGGTTTGTCCATTATGTGGAGTTCATGTGCGACACCAGTGGGTGATTAAAGGGCCTGATCCGATTCCTGACTGTGGTTTGACCAGGACTCGAGTCTTTCAACGACTAATGGGATGTTGGCCTTTATCTCGGGGGCTGGAATACAAAGGGGAGGAAGTGATGTTCCAGCTGTACAGAGCTCTGGTCAGACCACATCTGGAGACTGGGTTCAGTTCTGGGCACCGCCCCTCAGGAAGGATATATTGGCCCTGGAGGGGGTGCAGCTCAGATTCACCAGAACGATAACGGGGATTAAAGGGTTAAATTATAAGGACAGGTTGCATAGACTAGACTTGTATTCCCTCGAGTTTAGAAGATTAAGGGGTGATCTAAAGAAAGAAAGAAAGACTTGCATTTCTATAACACCTTTCACCACCTCAGGACGTCCCAAAGCGCTTTCCAGCCAATGAAGTACTTTTGAAGTGTAGTCACTGTTGGAATGTAGGAAATATTAAAATGTTTGAGATGATAAAAGGATTCGATCGTGTAGATAGAGAGAAACTATTTCCTCTGGTGGGAGAGTCCAGAACAAGGGGGAATAATCTTAAAATTGGAGCTCGGCCGTTCAGGGGTGATGTCAGGAAACATTTCTTCACACAAAGGGGAGTGGAAATCTGGAACTCTCTCCCCCAAAAGGCTGTGGATGCTGGGGGTCAATTGGAGCTTTCAAGACTGAGATCGATAGATTTTTGTTGGGTGAGGGTATCGAGGGAGACGGAGCAAAGGCGGGTAAATGGGATTAAGGTACAGATCAGACGTGATCTGATTGAATGGGGGATTTCTGTTCAGGGTCTCTGGAACTCCCAGACTGAACGCTCTGTCCTACACTTGCGGAGTCCGACACTAACCCGTCCCGGTTTGGATGGAAACCTCGTGTCTCTTGTATGATGTGGAGTGACGTGACATTCTGACCCTGCTTAAAAACAACTCAATATAAAGGGAGCTGTACTGTGGGGCTAGAAACTAATGGAAAGCTGAATATGTTAAACGGGGTAAATAGTGAGTCACTGGGAGCTAAACACGAGGCCTGGTCTGTAACACATCCTGCGGAACGCAACTCTCCATGGAGATCGATTAGTTTTTAGATCTTGTTTTCAGTCCCGATGGGCTGTTTACAGTGAGGACGGGGCATTAACAAAAGGCCCTGAACCTTCTCCCACCACAACAGCCCAAAGCAGAGTATCAGTGTCCAGGAGTGGAAGGTTCTGGAAGGTCCTGGAGAGGAGAGGGTTAAATCTCGCTGTCTTCATTCATGAATAAAAATGTTCAGCAAATCTGCTTCTCTTCAGAGACAAAGACAGACCTGAATTTATCCAGCAGATTATCACCTCCCTCGGAACATCCCAGAATACTTAACACGCACTGAGTTACTCTGAAGTGCCGTTAAACACGGGCAAACGCGGCAGCCATTTTGTGCACAGCAAGCTCCCACAAACAGCACTGAGATAATGAGCAGATGAGCTGGTGTTACCGGCACTGAGCTCAGCCCAGCACTGGGTCGGTGCGAAGCTTCAGGCTGCCTTTTCTAACTCACTGCCGCTCGCTCTCCACTTGTTCCCATTTATTCCCCACACCATTTATCCCTCCCGTTAATGGACTTGCTCACGGTCACTCACCCAGATCAGTTACAGTTTGTGGCTGTGTTTTTCAGCCCTTCTCACCTGCTCCTATCCCTCTGTCTCTGTCTAATGTGATTATAGACGATCATTAGTGACTCCTGTTCCCTCCCTCAGTCTCGGGGGTCAGTGCAACCTGAGGGATCAACTGTGAGCACAACACTCGAGTGAGGGAGAGGGATCGACCAGAACCAGGGGTACAGAATTAACCCTTCAGTAACCCCACCCCTCCCTATCTCTGTAACCCCCCTCCAGCCCAACACCCCTCCCTATCTCTGTAACCCCCTCCAGCCCTGCATCCCTCCCGATCTCTGTAACCTCCTCCAGCCCTACACCCCTCCCTATCTCTGTAACCTCCTCCAGCCCTGCACCCCTCCCTATCGCTGTAACCCCCTCCAGCCCTACACCCCTTCCTATCTCTGTAACCCCCTCCAGCCCTACACCCCTCCTATCTCTGTAACCTCCTCCAGCCCTACACCCCTCCCTATCTCTGTAACCCCCTCCAGCCCTACACCCCTCCCTATTTCTGTAACCTCCTCCAGCCCTACACCCCTCCCTATCTCTGTAACCCCCTCCAGCCCTACACCCCTCCCTATCTCTGTAACCACCTCCAGCCCTACACCCCTCCCTATCTCTGTAACCCCCTCCAGCCCCACACCCCTCCCTATCGCTGTAACCTCCTCCAGCCCGACACCCCTCCCTATCTCTGTAACCTCCTCCAGCCCTACACCCCTCCCTATCTCTGTAACCCCCTCCAGCCCTGCACCCCTCCCTATCTCTGTAACCTCCTCCAGCCCTACATCCCTCCCTATCTCTGTAACCCCCTCCAGCCCTACACCCCTCCCTATCTCTGTAAACCCCTCCAGCCCTACACCCCTCCCTATCTCTGTAACCCCCTCCAGCCCTGCACCCCTCCCTATCTCTGTAACCTCCTCCAGCCCTACATCCCTCCCTATCTCTGTAACCCCCTCCAGCCCTACACCCCTCCCTATCTCTGTAAACCCCTCCAGCCCTACACCCCTCCCTATCTCTGTAACCCCCTCCAGCCCCACACCCCTCCCTATCTCTGTAACCTCCTCCAGCCCTACACCACTCCCTATCTCTGTAACCCCCTCCAGCCCTACACCCCTCCCTATCTCTGTAACCCCCTCCAGCCCCACACCCCTCCCTATCTCTGTAACCTCCTCCAGCCCGACACCCCTCCCTATCTCTGTAACCCCCCCCACCAGACCTACACCCCTCCCTACCTCTGTAACCCCCTCCAGCCCCACACCCCTCCCTATCTCTGGAACCTCCTCCAGCCCGACACCCCTCCCTATCTCTGTAACCCCCTCCAGCCCTACACCCCTCCCCATCTCTGTAACCCCCTCCAGCCCTACACCCCTCCCCATCTCTGTAACCCCCTCCAGCCCTACACCCCTCCCTATCTCTGTAACCCCCCCAAGCCCTACACCCCTCCCTATCTCTGTAACCCCCTCCAGCCCGACACCTCTCCCCATCTCTGTAACCCCCTCCAGCCCTACACCCCTCCCTATCTCTGTAACCCCCCCAAGCCCTACACCCCTCCCTCTCTCTGTAACCCCCTCCAGCCCTACACCCCTCCCTCTCTCTGTAACCCCCTCCAGCCCTACACCCCTCCCCATCTCTGTAACCCCCTCCAGCCCTACACCCCTCCCCATCTCTGTAACCCCCTCCAGCCCTACACCCCTCCCTCTCTCTGTAACCCCCTCCAGCCCTACACCCAATTCCTCTAATTCTGGCCTCTTGTCCATCCCCCATTCCCTTCGCCCCATCATTGGCGGCCGTGCCTTTGGCTGTCTCGACCCTGAGCTCTGGAATTCCCTCCCTAACCCTCTCCGCCTCTCCCCCTCTCTCTTCCTCTTTTAAGACACTCCTTAAAACCCACCTCTTTGACCAAGCTTTTGGTCTCCTGTCCTAATATCTCCTTATGTGTCTCGGTGTTAATTTTTGTCTGATTTACTCTCCTGTGAAGCGCCTTGGGCCGTTTTACTCGGTTAAAGCCGCTGTATAAATGCCAGTTGTTGTTTTGCTTTCACTGGGACTCAGTCAGTTCGATGGAAATCCGAGAAAGACAATCTGTCCCCACAGGTCATCATTCGCCCATCACTGGCCAATGAACACAGACCCTTTAATGAGCATCTGCGAGAGACCAGAAGGAAAGAAAAGGCTTGATAACGGGAGCAGAGACAGGCAGCAGGTTACACGGGAACCTCCTCTCACTCCTCACACACCCAGGCAGCCTGTCGCCCACAGCTTGAATTATTCATTGCAGCCCAATCAAAGATTGATCAATAAACCCAGGATCAAGGTGCTGTGGTGAAGACTGAGAATGAGAGGGAGCGAGAGGCAGCGACTGTGGAGAAAGTGACTTGTGTCACATTCACTCTCGGCTCTGGGAACCTCCCAAACAGAAAGCACCTCTTCACCCCCAGCCCTCCCGTCTTGTGAAGGGTCTCGGGGGGAATAGCATTTACTTTCCTGCAGCTCGTCCCCTGTTCCCTCTCACTCACTCATTCTCTCTCTTTGTCTCTCTCTCCTTCACTGAAAGATCCCTTGAGGGGAAACGAGGAGAGTTCAGGACCTCATGACAGAGCGATCGGCAAAACAGCAGCAGGAGATCGGACTGTTTCAGGACTCAGGGCCCACGGACACCTGACCAGTGAGGGTAAGTCTCTCCTCTCTCTCCCCTCTCTGTCCTCTCTCTCTCTCTCTCTCCCCTCTCTCTCTCCCCCCTTCTCTCCCTCCTGTGAATTTGTGGAACCTGATGGTGGGTCTATCCCAGTCAGACAGCATCGTCACAACTCCCCATTACACCCGATAGGAGTGTTGGAAAGTAGAAAGACTTGTATTTATTTCGAGCCTTTCACAACTTCAGGACGGCCCAAAGTGCTTTACAGTCAATGAAGTATTTTTGAAGTGTGGTCACTGTTGTAATGTAGGAAACACGGCAGCCAATTTACGCACAGCAAGATCCCATAAACAGAAATGAGATAATGACCAGATCATCCATTTTAGTGATGACACGAGGGAGAACTCCCCTGCACTTCTTCGAATGGAGCCATGGGATCGTCTGCATCCGTCTGAGAAGGCAGATGGTGCCTCGGTTTAACATCTTATCAAAATGTTGGCACCTCCAACACCTCTCTCAGTATTGACCCTCCGACAGTGCAGCACTCCCTCAGTACTGACCCTCCGACAGTGCAGCACTCCCTCAGTACTGACCCTCCGACAGTGCAGCACTCCCTCAGCAGTAGCACTGGGAGTATCGGCCTGGATTATGTTCTGAAGTCCCTGGAAGTGAGACTTGAGCCCATGACCTTCTGACTCAGAGGTGAGAGAGCTGCCCACTGAGACACGGCTGACACTGAGTTTATCCCCTATTGGGTATTAGAATATCAAACCACAGCACATCACTAAACACAGTGTGTGATTCTGTCTAATATTAATTAAATTATGGGTAGGGGGGAAAAGATGGATTGACAGAGAAAGTTCCTCCAACTCACTCTCTTTGATTCAGCCTCTTATTGTTTCAACAGAGAAATCGAGACAGAGAGAGGGAGAGGTGTTGGAAATAACATTGACCAAAGGCCAGAACTCAACCTGTGAATCGAAGGGTTTGCATCGACCGGGGGGTTTTGGGTTTTTCGGGGTTTAGGGTTTGAAGGTTGTTTGGGGGTTTTGGTTTTTTTTGGGTTTCTTATGTTGATCCCCCAACCCGAAAACCTGCGCCTCTCGAGCCATGAATAGAATAAACGCTCGTCACCTCAATCACCATTCTCTAGATCAAAGAACCAGTCCGAATATCGAGGCACAGCCGAGGAGGTCAACAGAATGAATCGAAACCCGAGGATTGAGACAAGAACATGGTGTCTGGTCAATCACACAAACTCCTCCCAACTTTCAAAAAGGAATCGGATAAATACTTGAAAAGGAAAAAATCACAGGGGAAAGAGGAGGGGAGTGGGACTGGTGGGAAAGCTCTTTCAAAGAGCCAGCACAGGCACGATGGGCCGAATGGCCTCCTTCTGTGCTGTCCGATTCTGTGATTACCCCGAAGAGAATTCTCCTGCCTATTTCTGATGGGGCTTTGTGTAGAATTGTATTCACTAACCACACATGGTCAATATTTAACCTGCAGGAAAGTCTCTGTGAAAAAGAATCATTGAGTGAGATTATTTCCTTCTCGGGGATTTAAGGGGACAGATTCCCAGGAAGACGAGACTTCCAGTTACAAATGTTGTGAGCAGTTGTGGAAGTGAACTCCCCGCCCGGATTTTACACCCGGATTTCAGTGGCTCCGATAATGATTTCTCTCTGAGTGCCCGGTGTCACTCGGTGCCTGTAAATCGGGACCACATCAATCCTCAATTCTTATTTCCTGCCTGTCGATGAGCTGGAGGTTTGGAAATGGAGATGGGGGTTTGGAAATGGAGATGGGGGTTTGGAAATGGAGATGGAGGTTTGGAAATGGAGATGGAGGTTTGGAAATGGAGATGGGGGTTTGGAAATGGAGATGGGGGTTTGGAAATGGAGATGGGGGTTTGGAAATGGAGATGGAGGTTTGGAAATGGAGATGGAGGTTTGGAAATGGAGATGGGGGTTTGGAAATGGAGATGGGGGTTTGGAAATGGAGATGGGGGTTTGGAAATGGAGATGGGGGTTTGATCCACAAACTGTAAATGAGATTTGGGGGGAAGTACAAACAGCAAACGCTGCCTGTATTCAGAGCCTGGGCAGTGAGAGGGGAATTAAACCCTGCTCTGTGCCCCTCAGCGAGTCTGTCTCTCCTTTCACTGCCGCTGGTTCTGTTCAGCGACTGTGTCCGTGTCTGTCCTTCTCCTGGGAAATCTCACAGTCACTGCCGACCTCCAGATACTTTCTTCTTGCGAGTCTCCTTGCTGACACCTTGAAAGGACTGAGAGCGACTAATCTAATCTGTCCAGACTGGGTGAGATCAGGAGCGGCCGATAGCAGTGTCAGTGATGGATTAAGGACGGCCAGTTCCTGGGGTGGTGTCCCCTGATCTTTAGGGAGTCAAACTCCCGAATCCCACCCCATGGGAACGGGCTGTGACGATTCGAGGCTCAAATCTGTGCCTTGTGGAGAAATGAGGCTTCATGAAATGAGTGGGAGAGGTTTGCGGTTCCATTAGTTCCTGTTTTACACCCGTCACCTGCCATTTCAGCAGGGAGTGTTGGACAGTCCAGGAAATAGGAACAGGAGGAGGCCATTCAGCCCATCGAGCCTGTTCCCCCATTCATAGGAACAGGAGGAGGCCATTCAGCCCCTCCAGCCTGTTCCACCATTCAATTAGATCATGGCTGATCTGTATCGTAACTCCATTTACCCGCCTTGGTTCCATTACCCTCAATACCCTTGCCTGAAAAAAATGTATTGATCTCAGTTTTGAAATTTTCAATTGACCCCCAGCCTCAACAGCTTTTTGGGGGAGAGCGTTCCAGATTTCCACTCCCCTTTGTGTGAAGAAATGTTTCCTGACATCACCCCTGAACGGCCGAGCTCTAATTTTAAGATTATTCCCCCTTGTTCTGGACTCTCCCACCAGAGGAAATAGTTTCTCTCTATCTCCCCTATCGAATCCTTTAATCCTTTGAATCCCCTCGATTCGATCAGCTCCTGGTCTTGTTTTATCCCCTGTCCCCGGCCTCTTCATGTACTGACCGTGCCTGAGTTATTTCCTGGAACACCAGGTGTTCATTCACGCATTTTCTTTCCTTATTCTGTTCCATTTCCCTCAGACGATGAGAAGAGGGGAAGGTTTGTTCATTGATCCCGAGACCAATGAATGGGATTCACGAGTGGAATCATCCGGCTGTCCGGATTCTGAATTAGGAATGGAATCTTCGGGAAAATGTGATTCATTAATTGAATATTTTGCAAAGTCTGGATTAAATCAAAACATAGAAATCATGAAACTATCATTCCCTCCCCCCCAATGTTTGAGATCGAGGTCCATATAAAAGGGGAAGGATGAATGAAAGATCCAAACAGGAGGGGCCCGATTGTCAGTCGTGGCTCAGTGGCAGAACTCTCACCTCTGGGTCAGAAGGTCATGGGGTCAAGTCCCACTCCAGAGACTCGAGGACAAAATCCAGGCCAACGCTCCCAGTGCAGTACTAAGGGAGTGTTGCAGTGCAGGAGGGGCTGTACTGAGGGAGTGCTGCACTGTCGGAGGGTCAGCACTGAGGGAGTGCTGCACTGTCGGAGGGTCAGTACTGAGGGAGTGTTGCACTGTCGGAGGGTCAGTTCTGAGGGAGTGCTGCACCGTCGGAGGGGCAGTACTGAGGGAGTGTTGCAGTGTTGGAGGGGCAGTACTGAGGGAGTGCAGCACTGTTGGAGGGTCAGTACTGAGGGAGTGTTGCAGTGTCGGAGGGGCAGTACTGAGGGAGTGTTGCAGTGTTGGAGGGGCAGTACTGAGGGAGTGCTGCACTGTCGGAGGGTCAGTACTGAGGGAGTGCTGCACTGTCGGAGGGGCAGTACTGAGGGAGTGCTGCACTGTCGGAGGGTCAGTACTGAGGGAGTGCTGCATTGTTGGAGGGTCAGTAGTGAGGGAGTGAGTGCTGCACTATCTGAGGATGTAAAAGATTCTATGGTTAATACTTGAAGAAGAGCAGGGGAGTTCTCCCCGGTGACCTGGAAAATATTTATCCCTCAACCAAGATCAATAAAAGACGGAATGTCCTTTCATTTATCTCATTGCTGTTTGTGGGATCTTTCTGTGCGCAAATTGTCTGCTGCGCTTCCAAAATCACAACAGTGACCACACTTCAAATGTACTTCATTAGGTGTAAAGTGATTTGGGACATCCTGAGGTGGTTTAAGGCGTTATATAAATGCAAATTCTCTCTTTCTTCTTTGCTCCAATTCCTTCCTGTCTCCCTTTGAATGTTCAGTACAGTTTCTGCCTTTCATTATTGTTTAAACATTATTAATTATTCTTTGAATATGTTGAATTGAAGAACCATTAACCTTTTAGCAATGAGACAAATATCAATTCTCTGGTGACACAGCGTTGAATGTTCTGTGTGTTTTGTTGCTGAGATTCATTGTGAGTGACCCACAGTTTCTGTCTCCAGACTCCCAAAGTACAGAACCTTGTGCTGAGAGGGAGCTGGTTCATTAGGAACGGTTAATGACCAAGTATTGGAGGAAAGGGGAGGGAGCAGCAGCCCATCCCCCACTCCCACTGGTTGGGGAGACTGTGGACATACTCTGCCTGCCCCTCACTCTTGGTCAATATAAACCTGCTGTGTGTGAGTGGATAATATCAAATATGCTCCAGTAATCAGCGTTAGATGCCCCTTACAGTGCGGTCCCTCGATGGTCAATTATTCCTGTTATAATGAACACTCGGTGTATTGAGAGTGGGTCAGGAGACCGAGAGGTGATTACAGAACATTGGACAGCTCAGCATTTCCATTGGTTCAAGTTCCCCGTTTCAGCAAATCATTCCAGGTGTTAATAGTTGGGGCAATTTGGGATTTCTCTCTGGGAATGAGGCGGTGGGAAGGTCATTAAACACCGTGAGAGTATTTATCCTTTGTGTGATGAAACGTACAATTTTACTGAATCAGGAGAAGTTCTGATTGGATTTCGATCGAGACCTAATTTTGCTCCCAGAATTCCTTTACCAAAGGTCTGATTTCAAAGCTACCTGAGCAGCCTATCAGGAGATAGAATTCATGGTTGACGGCTTAATGTGATCACCACATTTCTGTCGGCACAGCTTATTGCTCGATAAAAACAGCACTCACAGAATCTGTATGATCATTGGACCGAACCTCATTCTGTTGTCTATCTTTGTTGTATTGATTGCAATGATCTTCATGGCCGTGTTCCCTGGGCAAGGGGTGAGAGAGTATCACTCCCTCCGGACAGTGTTCCCTGGGCAAGGGGTGAAAGAGTATCACTCCCTCCAGACAGTGTTCCCTGGCCAGGGGTGAGAGAGTATCACTCCCTCCAGACAGTGTTCCCTGGGCTCTAGGGGTGAGAGAGTATCACTCCCTCCAGACAGTGTTCCCTGGGCTCGAGGGGTGAGAGAGTATCACTCCCTCCAGACAGTGTTCCCTGGGCTCTCAGGGTGAGAGAGTATCACTCCCTCCAGACAGTGTTCCCTGGGCAAGGGGTGAGAGAGTATCACTCCCTCCAGACAGTGTTCCCTGGCCAGGGGTGAGAGAGTATCACTCCCTCCAGACAGTGTTCCCTGGGCTCTAGGGGTGAGAGAGTATCACTCCCTCCAGACAGTGTTCCCTGGGCGAGGGGTGAGAGAGTATCACTCCCTCCAGACAGTGTTCCCTGGGCAGGGGTGAGAGAGTATCACTCCCTCCAGACAGTGTTCCCTGGCCAGGGGTGAGAGAGTATCACTCCCTCCAAACAGTGTTCCCTGGGCTAGGGGTGAGAGAGTATCACTCCCTCCAGACAGTGTTCCCTGGGCTCTCGGGGTGAGAGAGTATCACTCCCTCCAGACAGTGTTCCCTAGCCAGGGGTGAGAGAGTATCACTCCCTCCAGACAGTGTTCCTTGGGCTCAGGGTGAGAGAGTATCACTCCCTCCGGACAGTGTTCCCTGGGCAAGGGGTGAGAGAGTATCACTCCCTCCAGACAGTGTTCCCTGGGCTAGGGGTGAGAGAGTATCACTCCCTCCAGACAGTGTTCCCTGGGCTAGGGGTGAGAGAGTATCACTCCCTCCAGACAGTGTTCCCTGGGCTCTAGGGGTGAGAGAGTATCACTCCCTCCAGACAGTGTTCCCTGGGCTCGAGGGGTGAGAGAGTATCACTCCCTCCAGACAGTGTTCCCTGGGCTCTAGGGGTGAGAGAGTATCACTCCCTCCAGACAGTGTTCCCTAGCCAGGGGTGAGAGAGTATCACTCCCTCCAGACAGTGTTCCTTGGGCTCAGTGTGAGAGAGTATCACTCCCTCCAGACAGTGTTCCCTGGGCTAGGGGTGAGAGAGTATCACTCCCTCCAGACAGTGTTCCTTGGGCTCAGGGTGAGAGAGTATCACTCCCTCCAGACAGTGTTCCCTGGGCTAGGGGTGAGAGAGTATCACTCCCTCCAGACAGTGTTCCCTGGGCTAGGGGTGAGAGAGTATCACTCCCTCCAGACAGTGTTCCCTGGGCTCTAGGGGTGAGAGAGTATCACTCCCTCCAGACAATGTTCCCTGGGCTAGGGGTGAGAGAGCATCACTCCCTCCAGACAGTGTTCCCTGGGCTCTAGGGGTGAGAGAGTATCACTCCCTCCAGACAGTGATCCCTGGGCTAGGGGTGAGAGAGTATCACTCCCTACAGACAGTGATCCCTGGGCTAGGGGTGAGAGAGTATCACTCCCTCCAGACAGTGTTCCTTGGGCTCAGGGTGAGAGAGTATCACTCCCTCCGGACAGTGTTACCTGGGCTAGGGGTGAGAGAGTATCACTCCCTCCAGACAGTGTTCCCTGGGCTAGGGGTGAGAGAGTATCACTCCCTCCAGACAGTGTTCCCTGGGCTAGGGGTGAGAGAGTATCACTCCCTCCAGACAGTGTTCCCTGGGCAAGGGGTGAGAGAGTATCACTCCCTCCCGACAGTGTTCCCTGGGCTCTAGGGGTGAGAGAGTATCACTCCCTCCAGACAGTGTTCCCTGGGCTAGGGGTGAGAGAGTATCACTCCCTCCCGACAGTGTTCCCTGGGCTAGGGGTGAGAGAGTATCACTCCCTCCAGACAGTGTTCCCTGGGCTAGGGGTGAGAGAGTATCACTCCCTCCCGACAGTGTTCCCTGGGCTCTAGGGGTGAGAGAGTATCACTCCCTCCAGACAGTGTTCCCTGGGCTAGGGGTGAGAGAGTATCACTCCCTCCAGACAGTGTTCCCTGGGCTAGGGGTGAGAGAGTATCACTCCCTCCAGACAGTGTTCCCTGGGCTAGGGGTGAGAGAGTATCACTCCCTCCAGACAGTGTTCCCTGGGCTCTAGGGGTGAGAGAGTATCACTCCCTCCAGACAGTGTTCCCTGGGCTAGGGGTGAGAGAGTATCACTCCCTCCAGACAGTGTTCCCTGGGCTCTAGGGGTGAGAGAGTATCACTCCCTCCAGACAGTGATCCCTGGGCTAGGGGTGAGAGAGTATCACTCCCTACAGACAGTGATCCCTGGGCTAGGGGTGAGAGAGTATCACTCCCTCCAGACAGTGTTCCTTGGGCTCAGGGTGAGAGAGTATCACTCCCTCCGGACAGTGTTACCTGGGCTAGGGGTGAGAGAGTATCACTCCCTCCAGACAGTGTTCCCTGGGCTAGGGGTGAGAGAGTATCACTCCCTCCAGACGGTGTTCCCTGGGCTAGGGGTGAGAGAGTATCACTCCCTCCAGACAGTGTTCCCTGGGCTAGGGGTGAGAGAGTATCACTCCCTCCCGACAGTGTTCCCTGGGCTCTAGGGGTGAGAGAGTATCACTCCCTCCAGACAGTGTTCCCTGGGCTAGGGGTGAGAGAGTATCACTCCCTCCCGACAGTGTTCCCTGGGCTAGGGGTGAGAGAGTATCACTCCCTCCAGACAGTGTTCCCTGGGCTAGGGGTGAGAGAGTATCACTCCCTCCAGACAGTGTTCCCTGGGCTAGGGGTGAGAGAGTATCACTCCCTCCAGACAGTGTTCCCTGGGCTAGGGGTGAGAGAGTATCACTCCCTCCCGACAGTGTTCCCTGGGCTCTAGGGGTGAGAGAGTGTCACTCCCTCCAGACAGTGTTCCCTAGCCAGGGGTGAGAGAGTATCACTCCCTCCAGACAGTGTTCCTTGGGCTCAGGGTGAGAGAGCATCACTCCCTCCGGACAGTGTTCCCTGGGCTAGGGGTGAGAGAGTATCACTCCCTCCAGACAGTGTTCCCTGGGCTAGGGGTGAGAGAGTATCACTCCCTCCAGACAGTGTTCCCTGGGCTCTAGGGGTGAGAGAGTATCACTCCCTCCAGACAGTGTTCCCTGGGCTCGAGGGGTGAGAGAGTATCACTCCCTCCAGACAGTGTTCCCTGGGCTAGGGGTGAGAGAGTATCACTCCCTCCAGACAGTGTTCCCTGGGCTCTAGGGGTGAGAGAGTATCACTCCCTCCACACAGTGTTCCCTGGGCTAGGGGTGAGAGAGTATCACTCCCTCCAGACAGTGTTCCCTGGGCTAGGGGTGAGAGAGTATCACTCCCTCCAGACAGTGTTCCCTGGGCTAGGGGTGAGAGAGTATCACTCCCTCCCGACAGTGTTCCCTGGGCTCTAGGGGTGAGAGAGTATCACTCCCTCCAGACAGTGTTCCCTGGGCTAGGGGTGAGAGAGTATCACTCCCTCCAGACAGTGTTCCCTGGGCTAGGGGTGAGAGAGTATCACTCCCTCCAGACAGTGTTCCCTGGGCTAGGGGTGAGAGAGTATCACTCCCTCCAGACAGTGTTCCCTGGGCTCTAGGGGTGAGAGAGTATCACTCCCTCCAGACAGTGTTCCCTGGGCTTGGGGTGAGAGAGTATCACTCCCTCCAGACAGTGTTCCCTGGGCTCCAGGGGTGAGAGAGTATCACTCCCTCCAGACAGTGATCCCTGGGCTAGGGGTGAGAGAGTATCACTCCCTACAGACAGTGATCCCTGGGCTAGGGGTGAGAGAGTATCACTCCCTCCAGACAGTGTTCCTTGGGCTCAGGGTGAGAGAGTATCACTCCCTCCAGACAGTGATCCCTGGGCTAGGGGTGAGAGAGTATCACTCCCTACAGACAGTGATCCCTGGGCTAGGGGTGAGAGAGTATCACTCCCTCCAGACAGTGTTCCTTGGGCTCAGGGTGAGAGAGTATCACTCCCTCCGGACAGTGATACCTGGGCTAGGGGTGAGAGAGTATCACTCCCTCCAGACAGTGTTCCCTGGGCTAGGGGTGAGAGAGTATCACTCCCTCCAGACAGTGTTCCCTGGGCTAGGGGTGAGAGAGTATCACTCCCTCCAGACAGTGTTCCCTGGGCTAGGGGTGAGAGAGTATCACTCCCTCCCGACAGTGTTCCCTCGGCTCTAGGGGTGAGAGAGTATCACTCCCTCCAGACAGTGTTCCCTGGGCTAGGGGTGAGAGAGTATCACTCCCTCCAGACAGTGTTCCCTGGGCAAGGGGTGAGAGAGTATCACTCCCTCCAGACAGTGTTCCCTGGGCTCTAGGGGTGAGAGAGTATCACTCCCTACAGACAGTGATCCCTGGGCTAGGGGTGAGAGAGTATCACTCCCTCCAGACAGTGTTCCCTGGGCTCTCGGGGTGAGAGAGTATCACTCCCTCCAGACAGTGTTGCCTGGGCTAGGGGTGAGAGAGTATCACTCCCTCCAGACAGTGTTCCCTGGGCTAGGGGTGAGAGAGTATCACTCCCTACAGACAGTGATCCCTGGGCTAGGGGTGAGAGAGTATCACTCCCTCCAGACAGTGTTCCCTGGGCTCTAGGGGTGAGAGAGTATCACTCCCTACAGACAGTGATCCCTGGGCTATGGGTGAGAGAGTATCACTCCCTCCAGACAGTGTTCCCTGGGCTCGGGGTGAGAGAGTATCACTCCCTCCAGACAGTGTTCCCTGGGCTAGGGGTGAGAGAGTATCACTCCCTCCAGACAGTGTTCCCTGGGCTAGGGGTGAGAGAGTATCACTCCCTCCAGACAGTGTTCCCTGGGCTAGGGGTGAGAGAGTATCACTCCCTCCAGACAGTGTTCCCTGGGCTAGGGGTGAGAGAGTATCACTCCCTCCAGACAGTGTTCCCTGGGCTAGGGGTGAGAGAGTATCACTCCCTCCAGACAGTGTTCCCTGGGCTAGGGGTGAGAGAGTATCACTCCCTCCAGACAGTGTTCCCTGGGCTAGGGGTGAGAGAGTATCACTCCCTCCCGACAGTGTTCCCTCGGCTCTAGGGGTGAGAGAGTATCACTCCCTCCAGACAGTGTTCCCTGGGCTAGGGGTGAGAGAGTATCACTCCCTCCAGACAGTGTTCCCTGGGCAAGGGGTGAGAGAGTATCACTCCCTCCAGACAGTGTTCCCTGGGCTCTAGGGGTGAGAGAGTATCACTCCCTACAGACAGTGATCCCTGGGCTAGGGGTGAGAGAGTATCACTCCCTCCAGACAGTGTTCCCTGGGCTCTCGGGGTGAGAGAGTATCACTCCCTCCAGACAGTGTTGCCTGGGCTAGGGGTGAGAGAGTATCACTCCCTCCAGACAGTGTTCCCTGGGCTAGGGGTGAGAGAGTATCACTCCCTACAGACAGTGATCCCTGGGCTAGGGGTGAGAGAGTATCACTCCCTCCAGACAGTGTTCCCTGGGCTCTAGGGGTGAGAGAGTATCACTCCCTACAGACAGTGATCCCTGGGCTATGGGTGAGAGAGTATCACTCCCTCCAGACAGTGTTCCCTGGGCTCGGGGTGAGAGAGTATCACTCCCTCCAGACAGTGTTCCCTGGGCTAGGGGTGAGAGAGTATCACTCCCTCCAGACAGTGTTCCCTGGGCTAGGGGTGAGAGAGTATCACTCCCTCCAGACAGTGTTCCCTGGGCTAGGGGTGAGAGAGTATCACTCCCTCCAGACAGTGTTCCCTGGGCTAGGGGTGAGAGAGTATCACTCCCTCCAGACAGTGTTCCCTGGGCTAGGGGTGAGAGAGTATCACTCCCTCCCGACAGTGTTCCCTGGGCTCTCGGGGTGAGAGAGTGTCACTCCCTCCAGACAGTGTTCCCTGGGCTCTGCAGGACTTGTCCTTTGGTTTGTTTCTTTGTGATAACGATGAGCCCTGAATAATCTCACCGCTTGTGACAGTTTAAACGATGCAGCTGATTTAGTGATTCTCCTCCAACCAGAACCTCCAGTGCTGAGTTATAGATCAGGGTCAGTGACGTTCAATTGTGCTTTAAACCCCCTCTGTGGGCCATGGGAAATAAAAGGAGTTTTATGGCACAGTCACTGTAACTGGACAGCAGGAAATCACAGGAATAAGATCAAAGTAAATCACAGGAATAAGATCAGAGTAAATCACAGGAATAAGATCACAGTAAATCACAGGAATAAGATCACAGTAAATCACAGGGATAAGATCACAGTGAATCACAGGAATAAGATCACAGTAAATCACAGAAATAAGATCACAGGAATAAGATCACAGGAGATCACAGGGAAAAGATCACAGTAAATCACAGGAATAAGATCACAGTAAATCACAGGAATAATATCACAGTAAATCACAGGAATAAGATCACAGTAAATCACAGGAATAAGATCACAGGAAATCACAGGAATAAGATCACAGTAAATCTCAGGAATAAGATCACAGTAAATCACAGGGATAAGATCACAGTAAATCACAGGGATAAGATCACAGTAAATCACAGGAATAAGATCACAGAAATAAGATCACATTAAATCACAGGGATAAGATCACAGTAAATCACAGGGATAAGATCACAGTAAATCACAGGAATAAGATCACAGTAAATCACAGGGATAAGATAACAGTAAATCACAGGAATAAGATCAAAGAAAATCACAGGAATAAGATCACAGTAAATCACAGGGATAAGATCACAGTAAATCACAGGAATAAGATCACAGTAAATCTCAGGAATAAGATCACAGTAAATCACAAGAATAAGATCACAGTAAATCACAGGAATAAGATCACAGTAAATCACCGGGATAAGATCACTGTAAATCTCAGGAATAAGATCACAGTAAATCACAGGAATAAGATCACAGTAAATCAAAGGAATAAGATCACAGTAAATCTCAGGAATAAGATCACAGTAAATCACAGGAATAAGATCACAGTAAATCTCAGGAATAAGATCACAGTAAATCACAGGAATAAGATCACAGTAAATCACAGGAATAAGATCACAGTAAATCACCGGGATAAGATCACTGTAAATCTCAGGAATAAGATCACAGTAAATCACAGGGATAAGATCACAGTAAATCACAGGAATAAGATCACAGTAAATCTCAGGAATAAGATCACAGTAAATCACAGGAATAAGATCACAGTAAATCACAGGAATAAGATCACAGTAAATCACAGGGATAAGATCACAGTAAATCACAGGGATAAGATCACAGTAAATCACAGGAATAAGATCACAGGAAATCACAGGGATAAGATCACAGTAAATCTCAGGAATAAGATCACAGTAAATCACAGGGATAAGATCACAGTAAATCACAGGAATAAGATCACCGTAAATCACAGGAATAAGATCACAGTAAATCACAGGGATAAGATCACAGTAAATTTCAGGAATAAGATCACAGGAAATCACAGGGATAAGATCACAGTAAATCTCAGGAATAAGATCACAGTAAATCACAGGAATAAGATCGCAGTAAATCACAGGAATAAGATCACAGTAAATCTCAGGAATAAGATCACAAGAAATCACAGGAATAAGATCACAGAAAATCTCAGGAATAAGATCACAGTAAATCACAGGAATAAGATCACAGTAAATCACAGGAATAAGATCACAGTAAATCACAGGAATAAGATCACAGTAAATCTCAGGAATAAGATTACAGTAAATCACAGGAATAAGATCACAGTAAATCACAGGAATAAGATCACAGTAAATCACAGGAATAAGATCACAGTAAATCACATGGATAAGATCACAGGAAATCACAGGAATAAGATCACAGTAAATCACAGGAATAAGATCACAGTAAATCACAGGAATAAGATCACAATAAATCTCAGGAATAAGATCACAATAAATCACAGGAATAAGATCACAGAAAATCTCAGGAATAAGATCGCAGTAAATCACAGGAATAAGATCACAGTAAATCACAGGAATAAGATCACAGTAAATCACAGGAATAAGATCACAGTAAATCACAGGAATTAGATCACAGTAAAACACAGGAATAAGATCACAGTAAATCACAGGAATAAGATCACAATAAATCCCAGGAATAAGATCACAATAAATCACAGGAATAGGATCACAGTAAATCTCAGGAATAAGATCACATTAAATCACAGGAATAAGATCACAATAAATCACAGGAATAAGATCACAGTAAATCACAGGAATAAGATCACAATAAATCTCAGGAATAAGATCACAGTAAATCACAGGAATAAGATCGCAGTAAATCACAGGAATAAGATTGCAGTAAATCACAGGAATAAGATCACAGTAAATCTCAGGAATAAGATCGCAGTAAATCACAGGAATAAGATCACAGTAAATCACAGGAATAAGATCACAGTAAATCACAGGAATAAGATCACAGTAAATCACAGGAATAAGATCGCAGTAAATCACAGGAATAAGATCACAGTAAATCACAGGAACAGGATTACAGAAATTCCTAATGTGAATTCCAACATTATTTTTCCAGTATTAGAATTGATGGCAAATTGGCTACAAAACAGAAAACAGAGAGTAGGGGTTAAGGGTAGTAACTCAGACTGGCAAAAGGTGGGAAGTGGTGTTCCACAGGGATCGGTGCTGGGACCACTGTTGTTCACAATTTACATTAATGATTTGGACTCGGGAATCGGAAGTACAATTTCAAAATTTATGGTCGACACCATATTGGGGGGTGTAGTTAATACTGAGGAAGAATGTGACAAAATACAGGAAGACATTAATAAACTTCAGAATGGGCGTGTAATTGGCAAATCAATTTCAATATTGATAAGTGTGAGGTGGTGTATTTTGATAGGATGAATAAGGGGGCCACATATTGCTTGGATAATAAGAGTCTCAATGGGGTAGAGGAGAAAAGGAAGCTCGGGGTCCAGACACACAAATCTGGTTAATAGACGCAGGTTAATCAGGGCACAAAAAAACAAACTAACCCCTGGAGTTCATTTCTAGAGGGATAGAATTGAAAAGCAGAAAAGTTATTTTAAACTTGTATCGAACTTTGGTTGGACCACACTTGGAGAATTGTGCACAGTTCTGGTCTCCATATTATAAAAAGGATATAGAGGCACTGGAGAAGGTGCAAAAAAGATTTACAAGGATGATACCAGAACTGAAAGGTTATACCTATCAGGAAAGGCTGAACAGGCTGGGGCTCTTTTCTCTCGAAAAGAGAAGGCTGAGGGGTGACCTGATAGAGGTCTTTAAGATTATGAAAGGGTTTGATCGGGTAGACGTAGAGAAGATGTTTACACTGGAGACCAGATCTCGGGGCCATAAATATAAGATAGTCACTAATAAATCCAATAGGGAATTCAGGAGAAACTTCTTTACCCAGAGAGTGGTGAGAATGTGGAACTCACTCCCACAAGGAGTGGTTGAGGTGAATCGTGTAGATGTATTTAAGGGGAAGCTCGATAAACACATGAGGGAGAAAGGAATAGAAGGATATGCTGATAGGGTGAGATGAAGTAGGGAGGGAGGAGGCTCGTGTGGAGCATAAACACCAGCACAGACCAGTTGGGCCGAATGGCCTGTTTCTGTGCTGTACATTCGATGTAATTCTGTGTAATATAATAACCTTCTGTCTTATTCAGAATACTGTCACCAGGAAATCCTCACAATCCCCTGTTAATTATCGCCTCTTCCTCAATCTCTCACTTCAAACCCTCGATCTCATTAATAGGAGCGTGTGGAGGGAATCAGTTCCCCTCCAATGGACTTCCTTTACAACAAATAAACCCACCGGCCCAGCAAGCTCAGGAACTCACATTCGTCTCAATTAAAATCTGTTTCAATCACAAAGAACTTTCATAAAGTCGGATTATGACTCTGATTAAACCCGTCAGACTATTAATTACACCCGGCCTTTCAGATAAACACCAGACAATTAACAAGAGCGATCGTCCAGTTCTATATTAGAATGAATATTATTTTAATACGTGGAGCAGGCGGGGAGGGAACTCCCAGAGGCCTCACTGACTGACTTTGTACCTGAATGGGATCGCACTCTGTAATAATGAAAGTGACATCTCCTCATAGTGAAACCCAGTCCTTCAGTCCTGCAGGGAGAGGGTCTGATCGATGATCGGGACCCAATGACCCAGTCACAGGGATATTAATTATTGTCTGCACCGTTCCCTTAATTACACTTTGTGAAGAGAGTTCATTCTGATTTCGCCCCTGGAATTTTTCTACAAAGAAAGAACTTGCATTTATATGGCGCCTTTCACATCCTCAGGCCGTCCTGAAGAGCTTTACAGCCAATGAAGTACATATGAAGTGTGGTCACTGTTGTAATATAGGGAATCACAGCAGCCAATTTATGCACAGCAAGATCCCACAAACAGCAATGAGATAATCTGTTTTTTTAGTGATGTTGGTTGAGGGATAAATATTGGCCAGGACACCGGGGACAACTTCCCTGCTCTTCTTCCAACCGTGGCCATGGGATAATTTACATCGATAGGGCAGACGGGGCTTCGGTTTAATATCTCATCCAAAACACGGCACCTCCGACAGTGCAGCATTCCCTCAGTACTGACCCTCCGACAGTGCAGCACTCCCTCAGTATTGCACTGGGAATGTTAGCCTGGATTTTGTGTTCAAATCTCTGGAGTGAGACTTGAACCCATGACCTTCTGACCCTGAGGCGAGAGTGCTGCCCACTGACCCATGACTGACTCCGATCCAATACTTGATCAGGTGACTCCACTCAATGACATCTTTCCCAAAAAACAATCTCCTTGACTTTCTGTGAGTGACGAGGTTTCGGTGTTTAACAGGAGATCTGCTCTCCTTCTTAATGCAGCAGCAAGTTGCAGGAACGGCCCATTAAGTGAGATGTTGTTGAGACATTGTGAGCAGTATCGACCCCCTGCTCACATGGTCAGGTTTAGAGAATGTGGGGAGGAGAGTGAAAGATAATCTGCATTTAGCATCATTTTAGGCCAACTGGTTTCTGTAACATTGAATCCACCGGCAGATCGAATGATTTAAACTATAATTTGTGTTAATTAGGGTGAGGGAGTTACATGTCAGAGGATGTGGTTTAACCTCAGGTCAATACGAGGGAAATTACACTGGACCTGGAGGGAAGTCGGAATCGATTAACATCAGGGAGTGATTGATGGGCCGATCTCGGGAATTGCAGATTCTGCCAGTGATTTATATCAGGGAGGGGAGGGTCCTCGGGAATTGCAGATTCTGCCAGTGATTTATATCGGGGGGTGGGGGGAGGGTCCTCGGGAATTGCAGATTCTGCCAGTGATTTATATCGGGGGGTGGGGGGAGGGTCCTCGTTTCTCGCTGAGTACAGACTTCACTTTCACTGGAAACACTTTCTTGGCAAAAGCAAGGAAATTATATAAACTTTTATAAAACACTGGTTGGACCCCAGCTGGAGAATTGTGTCCAATTCTGGGCACCGCACTTTAGGAAGGATCTCAAGGCCTTGGAGAGGGTGCAGAGGAGATTTACTGGAATGGGACCAGGGATGCGGGACTTCAGTTATGTGGAGAGACTGGAGAAGCATAGAAATCATAGACAGGTTACAGCACAGAAGGAAGCCATTCGGCCCATCAAGTCCGTGCAAGAGCAATCCAGGTAGTCCCACTCCCCCGCCCATTCCCCGTAGTCTAGCAAATTTTTTCCTTTCAAGTACTTATCCAGTTCCCTTTTGAAGGGCATGATTGAATCTACCTCCACCACCCCCTCGGGCAGTTCATTCCAGATCCTAATCACAAGCTGGAGAAACTGGGATTGTTCTCCTTCGAGCAGAGAAGGTTAAGGGGAGATTTAATAGAGGTGTTCAAATCATGAAGGGTTTTGATAGAGTAAATAAGGAGAAACTGTTTCCAGTGGCAGGAGGGTCGGTAACCAGAGGACACAGATTTAAGGTAATTGGCAAAAGAACCAGAGCAGAGATGAGGAGAATTTTTTTTAGGCAGTGAGTTGTTCTGATCTGGAATGCGCTGCCTGAAAGGGCGGTGGAAGCAGATTCAATAATAACTTGCAAACGGAATTGGAGAAATACTTAAAGGGGAAAAATTTGCAGGGCTATGGGGAAAGAGCAGGGGAATGGGACTAATTGGATAGATCTTTCAAAGAGCCAGCACAGGGACGATGGGCCGAATGGCCTCCTTTTGTGCTGTAAGATTCTATGATTTACTTGCCTGCTGTCCTCCAATCATTGAGATAAACCAGTTATTCCCACTCACACTCCTGGTCATCAGTCTTTGTGCCATTTCCAGTTCAGGCTGATGAGTTCGGGCGAGAGAAATATAAATCCTCGAAATAGATTGTGTTTATTGGCAGTGATACAGGAACTGTGGGAGTGATCAGTGTGGGTACAGGGTCTGTGGGAGAGATCAGTGTGGGTACAGGGTCTGTGGGAGTGATCAGTGTGGGTACAGGGTCTGTGGGAGTGATCAGTGTGGGTACAGGGTCTGTGGGAGAGATCAGTGTGGGTACAGGGTCTGTGGGAGTGATCAGTGTGGGTACAGGGTCTGTGGGAGTGATCAGTGTGGGTACACGGTCTGTGGGAGAGATCAGTGTGGGTACAGGGTCTGTGGGAGTGATCAGTGTGGGTACAGGGTCTGTGGGAGTGATCAGTGTGGGTACAGGGTCTGTGGGAGTGATCAGTGTGGGTACAGGGTCTGTGGGAGTGATCAGTGTGGGTACAGGGTCTGTGGGAGAGATCAGTGTGGGTACAGGGTCTGTGGGAGTGATCAGTGTGGGTACAGGGTCTGTGGGAGTGATCAGTGTGGGTACACGGTCTGTGGGAGAGATCAGTGTGGGTACAGGGTCTGTGGGAGTGATCAGTGTGGGTACAGGGTCTGTGGGAGTGATCAGTGTGGGTACAGGGTCTGTGGGAGTGATCAGTGTGGGTACAGGGTCTGTGGGAGTGATCAGTGTGGGTACAGGGTCTGTGGGAGAGATCAGTGTGGGTACAGGGTCTGTGGGAGAGATCAGTGTGGGTACAGGGTCTGTGGGAGTGATCAGTGTGGGTACAGGGTCTGTGGGAGTGATCAGTGTGGGTACAGGGTCTGTGGGAGAGATCAGTGTGGGTACAGGGTCTGTGGGAGTGATCAGTGTGGGTACAGGGTCTGTGGGAGTGATCAGTGTGGGTACACGGTCTGTGGGAGAGATCAGTGTGGGTACAGGGTCTGTGGGAGTGATCAGTGTGGGTACAGGGTCTGTGGGAGTGATCAGTGTGGGTACAGGGTCTGTGGGAGTGATCAGTGTGGGTACAGGGTCTGTGGGAGTGATCAGTGTGGGTACAGGGTCTGTGGGAGAGATCAGTGTGGGTACAGGGTCTGTGGGAGTGATCAGTGTGGGTACAGGGTCTGTGGGAGTGATCAGTGTGGGTACAGGGTCTGTGGGAGTGATCAGTGTGGGTACAGGGTCTGTGGGAGTGATCAGTGTGGGTACAGGGTCTGTGGGAGTGATCAGTGTGGGTACAGGGTCTGTGGGAGTGATCAGTGTGGGTACAGGGTCTGTGGGAGAGATCAGTGTGGGTACAGGGTCTGTGGGAGTGATCAGTGTGGGTACAGGGTCTGTGGGAGTGATCAGTGTGGGTACAGGGTCTGTGGGAGTGATCAGTGCGGGTACAGGGTCTGTGGGAGTGATCAGTGTGGGTACAGGGTCTGTGGGAGTGATCAGTGTGGGGACAGGGTCTGTGGGAGTGATCAGTGTGGGTACAGGGTCTGTGGGAGTGATCAGTGTGGGTACAGGGTCTGTGGGAGTGATCAGTGTGGGTACAGGGTCTGTGGGAGTGATCAGTGTGGGCACAGGGTCTGTGGGAGTGATCAGTGTGGGTACAGGGTCTGTGGGAGTGATCAGTGTGGGTACAGGGTCTGTGGGAGTGATCAGTGTGGGTACAGGGTCTGTGGGAGTGATCAGTGTGGGTACAGGGTCTGTGGGAGTGATCAGTGTGGGTACAGGGTCTGTGGGAGTGATCAGTGTGTGTACAGGGTCTGTGGGAGTGATCAGTGTGTGTACAGGGTCTGTGGGAGTGATCAGTGTGGGTACAGGGTCTGTGGGAGTGATCAGTGTGGGTACAGGGTCTGTGGGAGTGATCAGTGTGGGTGCAGGGTCTGTGGGAGAGGTCAGTGTGGGTACAGGGTCTGTGGGAGTGATCAGTGTGGGTACAGGGTCTGTGGGAGTGATCAGTGTGGGTACAGGGTCTGTGGGAGTGATCAGTGTGGGTACAGGGTCTGTGGGAGTGATCAGTGTGGGTACAGGGTCTGTGGGAGTGATCAGTGTGGGTACAGGGTCTGTGGGAGTGATCAGTGTGGGTACAGGGTCTGTGGGAGTGATCAGTGTGGGTACAGGGATAGTCGGAGTGATCAGTTTGGGGAGATCTTTATTTCTGCCTTCTGTGTTTCTTTTATTGATCACTGCAGAAATACACAAACAAAATATCATCTTTGAAAATCACTCAGTGTGAACACTGCCCGAAGCTGAACACGGGGAGTGTCGGTGCTGGTTCCCTTTGTGTGAGATGATCTCCCACTTTCGAGGATATCTCGCACACGCCCACACTCACTGAATGTTTAAACACTTAAAGTCTGGGAGACGGGTTCTCACAATCCGAAGAGAACGAAAGACTTGCATTTATATAGCGCCTTTCACCACCTCAGGACGTCCCAAAGCGCTTTACAGTCAATGAAGTACTTTTTGAAGAGTAGTCACTGTTGGAATGTAGGAAACGTGGCAGCTAATTTGCGAACAACAAGATCCCACAAAGAGCAATGAAATAAATGACCAGATAATCTGTTTTTTAGTGATGTTTATTGAGGGATAAATATTGGCCAGGACACTGGGGAGAAATCACCTGCTCTTCTTCAAAATAGTGGTCCTGGGATCTTTTCAGTCCACCTGAGAGGGCAGGTAGGACCTCAGTTTAAACGTCTCATCCGAAAGATGGCACCTCCGACAGTGCAGCACTCCCTCATCACTGACCCTCTGACAGTGCAACACTCCCTCAGTACTGCCCCTCCGACAGTGCAGCACTCCCTCAGTACTGAACCTCCGACAGTGCACCACTCCCTCAGTACTGAACCTCCGACAGTGCAGCACTCCCTCAGTACTGCCCCTCCGACAGTGCAGCGCTCCCTCAGTACTGTCCCTCCGACAGTGCAGCGCTCCCTCAGTACTGACCCTCCGACAGTGCACCACTCCCTCAGTACTGACCCTCCGACAGTGCAGCACTCCCTCAGTACTGCCCCTCCAACAGTGCAGCACTCCCTCAGTACTGCCCCTCCGACAGTGCAGCGCTCCCTCAGTACTGCCCCTCCGACAGTGCAGCGCTCCCTCAGTACTGTCCCTCCGACAGTGCAGCGCTCCCTCAGTACTGACCCTCCGACAGTGCACCACTCCCTCAGTACTGACCCTCCGACAGTGCAGCACTCCCTCAGTACTGACCCTGGAGTGTCAGCCTGGATTATGGGCTCATGTTTGCAGTGGGACTCGAACCTTCTGACCCAGAGGGGAGAGTGTTTAAGACTCTTAAATTCGGGAAGACCTGTTCTCACAATCCTCCGGTTTGAGTGATCGACCACAGATCATTGGTCCCTAAACACTGTAATTGCTCCAATCCCACATTTGATGTTGAGTGAAATTCGAGTCGGAATGTAACAGAATCTCCCTCCATTCTGAATCCAGAACATGATCAATCAGCCCAGCGTTCCAGTATAAGACCGAACTCTCACCCACTGGGAACCAGGCCTGCAATTAATGATTAATTATCACAGCTGACAGAATGTGGTCTGAAACTAAAAGCCTGGGCCTTTTTCAGGCCACAGAGAGGAAGCTGAGAGTGTTTGAGGAATCGGAGGTTCTTGTTGAGTTTACAGTTACTTCACCACAAGATTCTGAGTGGTGATGATCCACGATGGGCCTTTTACAGCGGCAGGAGGTGACTGGGCTGATGTCGGGGGTCAGGGGTCAGGGAGCATATCGCAGACATCCGACCTCATTTAAACAGGGAATGGTTTCTGTATCACATTTAATACAATTTTACAGGGGTGTCGGCTGATTAAAATAACCTGAAGATTTCGATCTCTTTGTGAGGCCCGTTGTTAGTAGATCTTGAACCCATGACCTTCATGACTCAGAGGCGAGATTGCTCCCCACTGAGCCACGGCCGACACCGTCCACTGGTTTTCACAGACTGAGGTTCTTGGTTCTCTTCCCCTCCACAGCGATCTTCTCTCAATGACCCATCAATCTTCTCTCAATAACCCATCAATCTTCTCTCAATGACCCATCAATCTTCTCCCAACGACCCATCAATCCTCTCTCAATGACCCATCAATCCTCTCTCAATGACCCATCAATCCTCTCTCAATGACCCATCAATCTTCTCCCAACGACCCATCAATCTTCTCCCAACGACCCATCAATCTTCTCTCAACGACCCATCAATCCCCTCTCAATGTCCCATTAATCCTCTCTCAACGACCCATCAATCTTCTCCCAACGAAACATCAATCTTCTCTCAACGACCCATCAATCTTCTCTCAATGTCCCATTAATCCTCTCTCAATGCCCCATCAATCTTCTCCCAATGATCCATCAATCTTCTCTCAATGCCCCATCAATCTTCTCTCAATGCCCCATCAATCATCTCTCAATGACCCATCAATCTTCTCTTAATGACCTATCAATCTTCTCTCAATGACCTATCAATCCTCTCTCAATGTCCCAAGTCAGAATTGCCGTCTTTCGGATGAGACATTAAACTGAGGTCCCATCTGCCCTCTCAGGTTGAAGTAAAAGATCACAAGGCATTGTTCGAGAATTCTCCCAGGTGTCCTGGTCAATATTTATCCCTTAACCAATATCACTAAGAAACAGATTATCTTGTCGTTTATCACATATCTGCTTGTGGGATCTTGCTGTGCACAAATTGGCTGCCGCGTTTCCTATATTATAACAGTGACTACACTTCAAAAGTAGTTAATTGGCTGTAAATCACTTTGGGACGTCCTGAGGTGGTGAAAGGCGCAATATAAATGCAAGTCTTTCTTTCTTAGCTGAACATGTTAATCATTTCTCCAAAACTATCCCTGTTGTGATTTCAGGGTCTGAGTCCTGAGCAGTGGCAGAAATTGGTGATTGTAGAGACACAATTGGAAGGTTTAATGAAAGGTTTGAGAGAAATCCTCAGACAGAGCAGTGCTGATCTGAAGGTCAAACATACCCTGCATTCCACACACCAGTTTATTCATTATTTATATCTGGGCCTGATGTCGCCTGTTTAAATTTTAATAAAGTGAAATTGTTTCCACTTGAATCTCCAATCATTTCACTTTTCTGATCCTGGGACTGATTGTTTAGCAATTTGCAGAGTGGGGACATTTTCTCCAAACCCAGTACTCAGGACTGAGTGAACATTCCCAAATGTCTCTCTTGCTGCTCCCGAGATTCCCACTCCGGGAATTTCCTTCCTGTTCCGACCGCACTTTGCTGGTTTCATCCTGTAGCTTTGATTTGATTGGATCTGATCGCAGTGTTGCTCAGACTGAACTCCCTCGACCTTGTGTGTGTTCCAGGGTCTCGGCTGTTTCTGGACATTCCCAGTTCCTGTGTTTCGGATTCTAAAGGGACTGGATAATGTCGACCATGACCAGCTGTTTCACCTTGTCCAGAACAGTAGAACCCGAGGACACGGCCTGCGCTCGAAGGGGGTCAATTCAAAACTCATCTGTGGGAACAATATTTCAGTGAGTGAGTGGTCAATCTATGGAACAGGTTCCCCAGGGAGACGGTGGGAACAGTTAGTATTGATTCACTCAAATACAAATTACATCGATTTCATTCAGAAATAATATTTTGTGATCCAGTATCTGAGTAATTTGAGACATGACGTGTGCTGAGTGTAACAGGCTCGGGAGGAACAGGGGACTTTGTACCTATGGTTCCCAAACAGCAATGAGATAATGACCAGATCATCTGTTTTAGTGAGGACACTGGGGAGAACTCCCCTGCTCTTCATTGAAATAATGGCTGGGGACTCTTTTACATCCACCTGAGAGGGCAGACGGGGCCTCGGTTTAAATTCTCATTCAATAGACAGCACAGCACTCGCTCAGCACTGCCCCTCCGACAGCGCGGCACTCCCTCAGTACTGACCCTCCGACAGCGCAGTGCTCCCTCAGTACTGACCCTCCGACAATGCAGTGCTCCCTCAGTACTGACCCTCCGACAGTGCAGCACTCCCTCAGTACTGACCCTCCGACAGTGCAGCGCTCCCTCAGTACTGACCCTCCGACAGCGCAGCGCTCCCTCAGTACTGACCCTCCGACAGTGCAGCACTCCCTCAGTACTGACCCTCCGACAATGCAGTGCTCCCTCAGTACTGACCCTCCGACAGTGCAGCACTCCCTCAGTACTGACCCTCCGACAGTGCAGCACTCCCTCAGTACTGACCCTCCGACAGTGCAGCGCTCCCTCAGTACTGACCCTCCGACAGTGCAGCGCTCCCTCAGTACTGACCCTCCGACAGTGCAGCGCTCCCTCAGTACTGACCCTCCGACAGCGCAGCGCTCCCTCAGTACTGACCCTCCGACAGTGCAGCGCTCCCTCAGTACTGACCCTCCGACAGCGCAGCGCTCCCTCAGTACTGACCCTCCGACAGTGCAGCGCTCCCTCAGTACTGACCCTCCGACAGTGCAGCACTCCCTCAGTACTGACCCACCGACAATGCTGCACTCCCTCAGTACTGACCCACCGACAATGCTGCACTCCCTCAGTACTGACCCTCCGACAATGCAGTGCTCCCTCAGTACTGACCCACCGACAACGCAGTGCTCCCTCAGTACTGACCCTCCGACAGCGCAGAGCTCCCTCAGTACTGACCCTCCGACAGTGCAGCGCTCCCTCAGTACTGACCCTCCGACAGTGCAGCACTCCCTCAGTACTGACCCACCGACAATGCTGCACTCCCTCAGTACTGACCCACCGACAATGCAGCACTCCCTCAGTACTGACCCACCGACAATGCAGCACTCCCTCAGTACTGACCCTCCGACAGTGCAGCACTCCCTCAGTACTGACCCTCCGACAATGCAGTGCTCCCTCAGTACTGACCCTCCGACAGTGCAGCGCTCCCTCAGTACTGACCCTCCGACAGTGCAGCACTCCCTCAGTACTGACCCACCGACAATGCTGCACTCCCTCAGTACTGACCCACCGACAATGCAGCACTCCCTCAGTACTGACCCACCGACAATGCAGCACTCCCTCAGTACTGACCCTCCGACAATGCAGCACTCCCTCAGTACTGACCCTCCGACAGTGCAGCACTCCCTCAGTACTGACCCTCCGACAATGCGGCACTCCCTCAGTACTGACCCTCCGACAGTGCAGCACTCCCTCAGTACTGACCCTCCGACAGTGCAGCACTCCCTCAGTACTGACCCTCCGACAATGCGGCACTCCCTCAGTACTGACCCTCCGACTGTGCAGCAGTGGGAATGTTAACCTGGATTTTATGTTGAAATCTCTGGAGTGGGACTTGAACCTTTGACCTTCCAACACAAACGTGAGAGTCCGACCCACTGAGCCACACTGACACCGGAGGAAGGAGGCCAAGGATCGAATCTTGGGCCCCCTGCTCTTCCTCATCTGCACATCAATGAACTATAGAGAGATCAGGAGTTAGGCACTGGAGCAAACACAGATTAACTCCGGAGCAAACGCGGATTAACTCCGGACTGAACACGGATTAACTCCGGACTGAACGCGGATTCAATTTGGACAGAACGCGGATTAACTCCGTGTCAGGAGGGAGCCTGACGATCGGAAAGATCCGAGTATTTCCACCACTGAAGGAGCTGCGACAATGAACTGAAGATTGTCCAGATGATGAAGATGGATCAGCTGCCCTGTGATAACAAGGTCCCATCGACAGAGACATTCCCCCTCCCACCGTCACTCACTGGGGATCCTCACACCGTGAAGCAGCAACACGCTGATAGATTGAGGATCACATTAATCCTGCCCAGTCTGGGATTGGGACTCACTCCAGCTGATGGAGGTTCCAGATAGAGCTCGGATCTGACCCAGAGTAAGAACGTTTCAGTGAGGTTAAAGACAAGACAAACTGAGACATTAAACACACACAGTCAAACACTGAGAACACGCCACAAATCAAATTATATTTCCCTCCCTTCATATCCTGCCCAGCAGACAGAAACATCAATATAAGGTCATCACCGTCCCCATCTCCCTCTGACAGCCGCTCCCTGGTGACTAACCCGCCATCACTGATGGGCTTGGACTTTACTTCAAACAACACACAGACGTCAATAAGATTTTCTTCCACTTCTCTCGCTCGCCTGCCTCTATCAGCAAGCAACTCCCAAACTCTGCTCACATCTTCCTCTCCCCACTCACCCCCTCCTCCCCTCCTCAGCTCCTCCCCATCCCTTTTTCTCACTCCCTCGCTCTCTCCCCTCACCTGGCAGGTTCCAAGTTTGCTTCCCCTTTAATATTTCAGTAAAGGGGCCCCTGAAAGGTCCCGACTGACCCCCGGGGAACCTCCTGAACCTTTTCTTCCTCGTTCCCCAGCAGACAAGGAGGGATATCTTCCCATCACAGTCAACAAACAAACCATCCCATCACCGGGCAGGAATAGATCTGGAAACAGCTGCTCGGAGCAAGTTGGGAAGAGGTTTGTGTCGATGGAATTGAAGCAAAAATCAGCCCAAGTCCCCGAGTTTGTCTCCCCATAAATGAGAGCAAATGGCACCGAGCTGATTCCTGATCCTCACTGGGAGAAGGTGCAGACTCGGAATATTATTTAAATTGCCGTTATTCTGCCCGTTATTATTCACAGTCTGGGAATGCAAGTGTCACAAACTGAACGACAAACTCATCAACTCATCCCCAATCAACCAGTGTGATGGAAACTCCAAACCAAACCCTTAATAAACAGATCATTCATTATGGAAATCATTCACTCAGAAATCCTCATCGCGGAGAGTGATCTCCACAAACCACATCACACTGTATATTATGGTCTGGGTCCAGTTTCAGTGTGTTGTGTGTCAGTACTGAGGGAGTGCTGCACTGTCGGAGGGTCAGTACTGAGGGAGTGCTGCACTGTCGGAGGGTCAGTACTGAGGGAGTGCTGCACTGTCGGAGGGTCAGTACTGAGGGAGTGCTGCACTGTCGGAGGGTCAGTACTGAGGGAGTGCCTCACTGTCGGAGGGTCAGTACTGAGGGAGTGCTGCACTGTCGGAGGGTCAGCACTGAGGGAGCACTGCACTGTCGGAGGGTCAGCACTGAGGGAGTGCTGCACTGTCGGAGGGTCAGTACTGAGGGAGTGCCTCACTGTCGGAGGGTCAGTACTGAGGGAGTGCTGCACTGTCGGAGGGTCAGTACTGAGGGAGCGCTGCACTGTCGGAGGGTCAGCACTGAGCGAGTGCTGCACTGTCGGAGGGTCAGTACTGAGGGAGTGCTGCACTGTCGGAGGGTCAGTACTGAGGGAGTGCCTCACTGTCGGAGGGTCAGTACTGAGGGAATGCTGCACTGTCGGAGGGTCAGTACTGAGGGAGTGCTGCACTGTCGGAGGGTCAGTACTGAGGGAGTGCTGCACTGTCGGAGGGTCAGTACTGAGGGAGTGCCTCACTGTCGGAGGGTCAGTACTGAGGGAGTGCTGCACTGTCGGAGGGTCAGTACTGAGGGAGCGCTGCACTGTCGGAGGGTCAGCACTGAGGGAGTGCTGCACTGTCGGAGGGTCAGCACTGAGGGAGTGCTGCACTGTCGGAGGGTCAGGACTGAGGGAGTGCTGCACTGTCGGAGGGTCAGTACTGAGGGAGTGCTGCACTGTCGGAGGGTCAGGACTGAGGGAGTGCTGCACTGTCGGAGGGTCAGTACTGAGGGAGTGCTGCACTGTCGGAGGGTCAGGACTGAGGGAGTGCTGCACTGTCGGAGGGTCAGGACTGAGGGAGTGCTGCACTGTTGGAGGGTCAGGACTGAGGGAGTGCTGCACTGTCGGAGGGTCAGTCCTGAGGGAGTGCTGCCCTGTTGGAGGGTCAGTACTGAGGGAGTGCTGCCCTGTTGGAGGGTCAGTACTGAGGGAGTGCTGCCCTGTTGGAGGGTCAGGACTGAGGGAGTGCTGCACTGTCGGAGGGTCAGTACTGAGGGAGTGCTGCACTGTCGGAGGGTCAGTCCTGAGGGAGTGCTGCCCTGTCGGAGGGTCAGTCCTGAGGGAGTGCTGCCCTGTTGGAGGGTCAGTACTGAGGGAGTGCTGCACTGTCAGAGGTGCTATTTTTCAGATGAGATGTTGAACTGAGGACCCATCTGCCCTCTCAGGTGGACATAAAATATCCCATGGTGCGATTTCAAAGAAAAATAGAGGAGTTCTCCCCCGTGTCCTGGGGGCAATATTTTTTCCTCAACCGACACCTAAAAACAGATGATGTGGCCATTTATCTCATTGCTGTTTGTGGGATCTTGCTGTGCAGAATTTGGCTGCTGCATTTTCTGCATTACAACAGTGACTGCACTTCAAAATTATTTCATTGTCTGTAAAGTGTTTTGGGATGTCCTGAGGTGGTGAAAGCTGATATATAAATGCAGGTCTTTCTTTTAACACTGACCAGAAACTCCCCACATCTCTGCAGTTTCCTTTTTAAATCACATTTTCTCTCTCAATTTCCTCCTTATAAATCAGCCTTGGAACAAGCTTGTTCTCCATTCGCTGATTCAGGACTGGGACGGCCAATAATTCGATCACCGGATAAAAAATTAAATAGCTTTCACCAAGAATAATTATCAGGGTGAAATAATTACTGGAATTCAATGAGGAGATAATGTATTTATGGATTTCAGTGTGATCAATAAAATGCTCAGGATAACAGATACTGCCCCTGAAGACATTATTGTAAATATTAGTCAACTTAAACCTCAGTGAATCAGAATTAAGATCAATACTTGAATTTAATTAAACTGTTCAGTTTCAGCGCTGTGATTTTATCTAACATGGTTTAAATGTTAGTTGCATTCATTTGTGATATTCTTTGATGCTCATTAAAGTTAAATATTCTTGACCTTTTGCTAATAACAGTCGCTGTTCTTCATAATCCCAAATTCCCACCTGTTTCCCGAATCGCAGGTGGACGGGAGCAGGTTTACTGATCAATGGGCCCATCAGACAGAGACAAAGAGATAATGGGAATTGGTTCCATTTCTTTCATTCATTCTCGGGATGTGGGCGTCACTGGCAAGGCCGGCATTTATTGCCCATCCCGAGTCGCCCTGAGAAGAACATAAGGACACAAGAAATAGGAGCAGGAGTGGGCCACACAGCCCCTGGAGCCTGCTCCGCCATTCAATAAGATCATGGCTGATCTTCCACCTCAACTCCACTTTCCCGCCCGATCCCCATATCCTTTGATTCCCTGAGTTTCCAGAAACCGATCGATCTCAGTCTTGATTATACTGAACGACTGAGCATCGACAGCCCTCTGGGGGAGGGAATTTCACAACCCTCGGAGTGAAGACATTTCTCCTCATCTCCGTCCCAAATGGCCGACCCCTGATCCTGAGACTGTGATCCCGAGTTCATGACTGGGGATTATGGGATGTTATACCTGGGGATTATGGGATGTTATACCTGGTGATTATGGGATGTTATACCTGGTGATTATGGGATGTTATACCTGGGGATTATGGGATGTTATACCTGGGGATTATGGGATGTTATACCTGGTGATTATGGGATGTTATACCTGGTGATTATGGGATGTTATACCTGGTGATTATGGTCATGTTATACCTGGGGATTATGGGATGTTATACCTGGTGATTATGGGATGTTATACCTGGTGATTATGGGATGTTATACCTGGTGATTATGGGATGTCCATGCACTGGATGTGAGAGTCTGGGCCCAGTCCAGCCTGATGCTGATGCTGATTTCCCAGTAATTCCTTGTTGTGGACACACTGTTTCGCTCAGCTTCTGTCACCAGTCACATCCTTATAATCTTCCTCATTGGATCCTGTCCCACTAATTATTCATCAAGTGCCCAGAGGAACAGAAGGAGATTGCAAGAGGCCGCCTGCAATTTCTACGGCCTGGATGAGTCCGTGTTTCATATGTTCAGAGGGTGTGGGAGGCTGCAGCCCCTGTTCCCCTATTTAAGGGGGCTGCTCCTCAAGTTCTGGCTGCACTTCAGTCCCACACTCCTGATCTGTGGCCACCCGGTGTGGGGGTGGGGTGGGGGGGCAGGTGGGTGGACGTCCTCGTGGGTCTGCTCCTGGGCCTGTCCAAGGTGGCTATCCACAGGTCCAGGTTGGTTGCGGCCCGTGGGGGCGGTCGCTCCGACTGTCTGCCTCTCTCCCGCGGAATTCTCCGTGCCTGGGTGGCCCTGGAGAGGGAGCACGCGGTGTCTGCCGGTAGACTTGAGGCTTTCCGCGACCGGTGGGCACCGCAGGGGCTGGAGTGCATCCTGGATAGATGTAATAAAATTATTATTTTGGGTTTATTGATTTACTGCACATTAAAACACACCCGAACCCCCTCCTCCCTCTTATAAAAGGGGGGGCCTAAAAACAAAAAAGGAAAAAAACTAGACGAGCCTCACTTATAAAAGGGGGGCCTAAACATTCAAAAAACCTGCTCACACCCACCTTACAGAGCAGAGTTCAGAGCAGCTCAGAACAGAAATAATAAAAAGGAGCTCGCAATCTGCCAATACTCTTATTATCCGATCCGATGTTTAATTAGACCCTTTGTTGAACCAGCAGAGATTTTCTCCAGTGAGATGTCTGATTTCCAGCCATTATCCTGAAGTGAAGACTTTATTTGATTTTCTATTGTTCTGCATTTTCCTGGATTCTGTGCTTCACAGAGAATGGTTTAAGGAGGATTTGTCTGCCGTACATAGTATGTGTTTTAGCCCAGCTCCATTCTGGCGAGATCAGTGTTACTTTAATGAGTCTGTTGTTTAAAGATTCTCCTCACTGTTACGAGGAATTAATTGCGCTCAGCGTGACCTTTCACCTCTCCCAGGGTAACAGGCGGGAGCTGAACACGAACTGTTTCTGGACACACTGAAAATAAATATAAATAAACCCCGTGATTCAGATATAACGAGCGAGCAATTACACTGAGAGAGGATTCATAGGAACAGGAGGAGGCCATTCAGCCCCTCGAGCCTGTTCCCCATTCAATTAGATCATGTCTGATCTGTATCTTAACCCCATTTACCCTCCTTTGCTCCGTATCCCTCGATACCCTCACCCAACAAAAATCTATCGATCTCAGTCTTGAAAGCTCCAATTGACCCCCAGCATCCACAGCCTTTTGGGGGAGAGAGTTCCAGATTTCCACTCCCCTTTGTGTGAAGAAATGTTTCCTGATATCACCCCTGAACGGCCGAGCTCTAATTTCAAGATTATTCCCCCTTGTTCTGGACTCTCCCACCAGAGGATATAATTACTCTCTATCTACCCTATCAAATCCTTTTAACATTTTAAACACCTCAATTAGATCACCGTTTAATCTTCTAAACTCGAGGGAATACAAGCCGAGTCTGTGCAACCTGTCCTCATAATTTAACCCTTTAACCCTGGACCAGTGAAGTGAGGCCGAGATCACAGGACAAATCACCCACAGTTTTCCATGAAATGTCTGTAGTGAGATGTCTGCCCCGGTAACACCGTTTTGTACAAGTCTGGGATGTTTCTGAGCTGCCCCAACAATCACCTGCCGTATATCTCGTCAGTGTCTCAAACAGTGAGAAGGACCATCTCCCCTTCCATTTAAAAGGCTTCCCAGTGATGAGTTGACAGAGTGCGGTCTCACATATTTGTGTTGTGAGCACAAGCTGCAGGTATTTTATATCAAGAACCACGGCCCTGCCTCACAGAAAGAGATCAGCTCGCAATCAGCTCGAGGATAAGATTCACTCAATCTCCACACAATGGGGGTTTGGTTCCAACATTCACCGTTTATCACCGTTAATGGAGTCTCTTTCTCAAAACTTAGCTCGAGGACAAACTCCCACAGGAGGATCTGAATGTGATTCGTTAGGAAGTAAAATTAATGCCTGTGGGGAATGTTGAGTGAGGTTAGGTAATGTTTCCCAGGACTCAGTCATCAGTCAAAGCCCAAAAGGAGGTTCCCAGCTCTAAAGGAGTGAGTTTACACGTGTTCACAAGATGAGTATATCACTTCCCCAGGACAAAGCAGTGAGATCGGCACCCCACCCAACTTAAACACCCAGTCCCTCCCCCACCTTAAACACCCACTCCCTCCCCCACCTTAAACACCCACTCTCTGCCCCACCTTAAACACCCAGTCCCTCCCCCACCTTAAACACCCGCTCCCTCCCCCACCTTAAACACACACTCCCTCCCCCACCTTAAACACCCACTCCCTCCCCCACCTTAAACACACACTCCCTCGCCCACCTTAAACACCCCCTCCCTCCCCCACCTTAAACACTCCCTCCCTCCCCCACCTTAAACACCCACTCCCTCCCCCACCTTAAACACCCACTCCCACCCCCACCTTAAACACCCACTCCCTCCCCCACCTTAAACACCCCCTCCCTCCCCCACCTTAAACACTCCCTCCCTCCCCCACCTTAAACACCCACTCCCTCCCCCACTTTAAACACCCACTCCCCCACCCACCTTAAACACCCACTCCCTCCCCCACCTTAAACACCCACTCCCTCCCCCACCTTAAACACACACTCCCTCCCCCACCTTAAACACCCCCTCCCTCCCCCACCTTAAACACTCCCTCCCTCCCCCACCTTAAACACCCACTCCCTCCCCCACTTTAAACACCCACTCCCTCCCCCACCTTAAACACCCGCTCCCTCCCCCACCTTAAACACCCACTCCCACCTTGAACACACACTCCCTCCCCCACCTTAAACACCCCCTCCCTCCCCCACCTTAAACACTCCCTCCCTCCCCCACCTTAAACACCCACTCCCTCCCCCACTTTAAACACCCACTCCCTCCCCCACCTTAAACACCCGCTCCCTCCCCCACCTTAAACACCCACTCCCTCCCCCACCTTAAACACCCACTCCCTCCCCCACCTTAAACACCCACTCCCTCCCCCACCTTAAACACCCGCTCTCTCCCCCACCTTAAATACCCACTCCCACCATAAACACCCACTCCCTCCCCCACCTTAAACACCCACTCTCTCCCCACCATAAACACCCACTCCCTCCCCCACCTTAAACACCCACTCTCTCCCCCACCTTAAATACCCACTCCCACCTTAAACACCCACTCCCTCCCCCACCTTAAAAACCCACTCCCACCCCCACCTTAAACACCCACTCCCTCCCCCACCTTAAACACCCACTCCCACCCCCACCTTAAAAACCCACTCCCTCCCCCACCTTAAAAACCCACTCCATCCCCCACCTTAAACACCCACTCCCTCCCCCACCTTAAACACCCACTCCCTCCCCCACCTTAAACACCCACTCCCTCCCCCACCTTAAACACCCACTCCCTCCCCCACCATAAACACCCACTCCCTCCCCCACCTTAAACACCCGCTCTCTCCCCCACCTTAAACACCCACTCCCTCCCCCACCTTAAACACCCACTCCCTCCCCCACCTTAAACACCCACTCCCTCCCCCACCTTAAACACCCACTCCCTCCCCCACCTTAAACACCCACTCCCTCCCCCACCATAAACACCCACTCCCTCCCCCACCTTAAACACCCACTCCATCCCCCACCTTAAACACCCACTCCCTCCCCCACCTTAAACACCCACTCCCTCCCCCACTTTAAACACCCACTCCCTCCCCCACCTTAAACACCCACTCCCTCCCCCACCTTAAACACCCGCTCCCTCCCCCACCTTAAACACCCACTCCCTTCCCCACCTTAAACACCCACTCCCTCCCCCACCTTAAACACCCACTCCCTCCCCCACCTTAAACACCCGCTCTCTCCCCCACCTTAAATACCCACTCCCACCATAAACACCCACTCCCTCCCCCACCTTAAACACCCACTCTCTCCCCACCATAAACACCCACTCCCTCCCCCACCTTAAACACCCACTCTCTCCCCCACCTTAAATACCCACTCCCACCTTAAACACCCACTCCCTCCCCCACCTTAAAAACCCACTCCCACCCCCACCTTAAACACCCACTCCCTCCCCCACCTTAAACACCCACTCCCACCCCCACCTTAAAAACCCACTCCCTCCCCCACCTTAAAAACCCACTCCATCCCCCACCTTAAACACCCACTCCCTCCCCCACCTTAAACACCCACTCCCTCCCCCACCTTAAACACCCACTCCCTCCCCCACCTTAAACACCCACTCCCTCCCCCACCATAAACACCCACTCCCTCCCCCACCTTAAACACCCGCTCTCTCCCCCACCTTAAACACCCACTCCCTCCCCCACCTTAAACACCCACTCCCTCCCCCACCTTAAACACCCACTCCCTCCCCCACCTTAAACACCCACTCCCTCCCCCACCATAAACACCCACTCCCTCCCCCACCTTAAACACCCGCTCTCTCCCCCACCTTAAACACCCGCTCTCTCCCCCACCTTAAACACCCACTCCCTCCCCCACCTGAAACACCCACTCCCTCCCCCACCTTAAACACCCGCTCCCTCCCCCACCTTAAATACCCACTCCCACCCCCACCATAAACACCCACTCTCTCCCCCACCTTAAATACCCACTCCCACCCCCACCATAAACACCCACTCCCACCCCCACCTTAAACACCCACTCTCTCCCCCACCTTAAATACCCACTCCCACCCCCACCATAAACACCCACTCCCTCCCCCACCTTAAACACCCACTCTCTCCCCCACCTTAAATACCCACTCCCACCCCCACCATAAACACCCACTCCCTCCCCCACCTTAAACACCCACTCTCTCCCCCACCTTAAATACCCACTCCCACCCCCACCATAAACACCCACTCCCTCCCCCACCTTAAACACCCACTCCCTCCCCCACCTTAAACACCCGCTCCCTCCCCCACCTTAAATACCCACTCCCACCCCCACCATAAACACCCACTCCCACCCCCACCTTAAACACCCACTCTCTCCCCCACCATAAACACCCACTCCCTCCCCCACCTTTAACACCCACTCCCTCCCCCACCTTAAAAACCCACTCCCACCCCCACCTTAAACACCCCCTCCCTCCCCCACCTTAAACACCCACTCCCACCCCCACCTTAAACACCCACTCCCTCCCCCACCTTAAACACCCACTCCCTCCCCCACCTTAAACACCCACTCCCTCCCCCACCTTAAACACCCCCTCCCTCCCCCACCTTAAACACCCCCTCCCTCCCCCACCTTAAACACGCACTCCCACCCCCACCTTAAAAACCCCCTCCCTCCCCCACCTTAAACACCCACTCCCTCCCCCACCTTAAACACCCGCTCCCTCCACCACCTTAAACACCCACTCCCACCCCCACCTTAAAAACCCACTCCCTCCACCACCTTAAACACCCACTCCCTCCCCCACCTTAAACACCCACTCCCACCCCCACCTTAAACACCCACTCCCTCCCCCACCTTAAACACCCACTCCCTCCCCCACCTTAAACACCCACTCCCACCCCCACCTTAAACACCCACTCCCACCCCCACCTTAAACACCCCCTCCCTCCCCCACCTTAAACACCCACTCCCACCCCCACCTTAAAAACCCACTCCATCCCCCACCTTAAACACCCACTCCCTCCCCCACCTTAAACACCCACTCCCTCCCCCACCTTAAACACCCACTCCCTCCCCCACCTGAAAGGGTGGTAGAAGCAGATTCAATAATAACTTTCAAAGGGGAATTGGAAAAATTTGCAGGGCTGCGGGGAAAGAGCGGGGGAGTGGGACTAATTGATCGCTCGTTCAAAGAGCCAGCACAGGCATGATGGGCCGATTGGCCTCCTCCTGTGCTGTATCATTCTGTGATTCTATGATTGTCACCTGATTACTGAGTTGTATTTCCGTTCTGATGAATTCTTTCCTCTCTGTTTATTCCTGGGGCACAATCTCAGGCCGATTATTGATGATGTAAAGTATATTGAATGAAGCATTCTATTGCCGTCGTATTATCAGTGCGTTGTGAAAGATCGGAATCAGGTTGAATGTGACTCTCAGCAGGAGCCAGGCATTGGATGAATAATGCAGCTCCTTCACTCCCAGTGAGGGACACAGACAGATCATCAGCAGCTCCTCATCCCTGCATCATTTATCTCCATTCCTACTCTTTAAAGGAGAAACACGGTGAGAATTGCCCACATTTTATTTTTCTGAACTTATATTTAGCATAAAATTGATTTGTGAATGTAAAATATTGAGAGGAGACGATTTAAATCAGGAATAATTTATTTTCACTGGAGAGAATCAGACTGAGAGATGATCTGATACAAATCTTTAAAGATCTGGATAAACGGCGTCGAATCAAACAGCACAGAAGGAGGCCATTCGGCCCATCGTGCCTGTGCCGGCTCTTTGAAAGATCTCTCCAATGAGTCCCACTCCCCCGCTCTTTCCCCGTATCCCTGCGAGTTTCTCCTTTCCAGGATTTCTCCAGTTCCCTCAGTGTGAGCAGCTGTTTAATTTGGACAATCACTCGGGGGAACAAGGACAAAATTCACAAATCTCCAGATGAGAAAACCTTTTGTTCCCCACAGGGTAGAGGATGGTTTAAAAATCCCACCCAGTTCCACTTCTCCTGAGCACAGAGCAGGACAGAGAGCGATCGGATTCAGTGATGGATCAGTGGGAACTGAAGATCAATACGGACAAACACAATTTATTGTCGAATCGCAGGCCCATCTGCTCAATTCTCCTGTTTATATTAATCCCGGTAAGTTTCTCTCCTTCACTCATCTCCAGCCCCCCCCCACCGTCCCGTCCCTCGGGTCTTCCCTGATTTACCTGATCAAAACCCCTGGTAATTTCAAACCCCTCCATCCGATCTCCTCAGCTGCTGGAAGGTGTTCCCTTCCCTTCCGCCTCACACCCGTTCTTGGACCTCGGAATTACAAGAACAAAATTGCTCGCGACAAACAGGCTTTGGATCAACTCAAACTTGTTTGTTTATTAAACCAACAAAACCCCAGTCCAAACCCGTCTATGATTTGACTGAAACTTACAATCACCCATGCGTCCAGTCGTCAGTGATGCTGATCGTGGGCCTGGCCCTGGAAATGACCGGTTTCCGACCTTCTTCCCTTGACTGCAGCCTCCGCAGTGCGAACCCCTCAGTGGTTTGCCTGGAACTTACAATCACCCACGTGGCCGGTCGTTACTGATGTTGATCGTGGGCCTGGATCTGGAGGTGACTGGTCTCCGTCCGTCTTCACCTGACTGCAGCCTCCACGTGCTGCTCTTGTACCTTCTTATAATGTTCCAGTCACGCAAACCCCCACCTGGGCCTCGTCCGTGGTTTCAGCGATCAATCTGTTGGATTGTTTCACATCACATTCACACCTCTTCATCGGGGCATCTCGGTGATTCAAAACTCCTTAGTTGGTGCAGAGCTGTGAGGCCGAGAGACAACTCCTCATCTCCTCCCCACTCCCTCCACAGTATCAGGACAATGCGGGATTCCTCACAGTGATGAGCCCTCGGCTCACAGCATTGTTTAGGTGTGAAAGGCCTTCCGTTCTTGTCCGAGACTGAGCATGGCTCAGAGGCTCAGTTTGATCTCCACAGTTTGATTACACATTGTCTCGATGTTAATGTGTCTTCACCAGGGGATCATTGTTTGATGTAAACGAGTCTCTGAAACTGACCATGGGCTGGAGTCTCTTTGACTGGGACCTGGGGTTAACTGTTTCATATCTCACAGCCTGTTTCATGTCGTGCAGTTTGACAGTGTTTTTACAGTATTTCCCATATTTGTGGTCTTACACTGGGGAACACTCAGTCCCATCGTCTGTTTCTGCTTCAGATTTCCAACATCGGCAGTTTTTTTGCTCCTTTAAAGTGAAGCTCGATAAACACGAGAGAGAAAGGAATAGAAGGAGAGGCTGATAGGGTGAGATGAAGAGGGGAGGGAGGAGGCTCGTGTGGAGATAAACACCAGTATAGACCAGTTGGGCCGAATGGCCAAATGAACCTTCTCTGTTCCAATGAAAAGAGGCCCAGGGTCTCTGGTCTCTCCTCATGATTCAAAACCTCTCATTTCCAGGAGCAGCTCAGTGACTCTCTCCTGCACCCTCTCCGTGGCCTTGACATCCATCCTAAAGTGTGTCAGTCGTGTCTCAGTGGGCAGCACTCTCGCCTCTGGGTCAGAAAGTGGTGGGTTCAAGTCCCACTCCAGAAACTTGAGCCCATAATCCAGGCTGACACTCCCAGTGCAGTACTGAGGGAGGGTCAGTACTGAGGGAGTGCTGCACTGTCAGAGGGTCAGTACTGAGGGAGTGCTGCACTGTCGGAGGGTCAGTACTGAGGGAGTGCTGCACTGTCGGAGGGTCAGTACTGAGGGAGTGCTGCACTGTCAGTGGGTCAGTACTGAGGGAGCGCTGCACTGTCAGAGGGTCAGTACTGAGGGAGTGCTGCACTGTCGGAGGGTCAGTACTGAGGGAGTGCTGCACTGTCAGTGGGTCAGTACTGAGGGAGTGCTGCACAGTCGGAGGGCGAGTACTGAAGGAGTGCTGCACTGTCGGAGGGTCAGTACTGAGAGAGTGCTGCACTGTCGGAGGGGCAGTACTGAGGGAGTGCTGCACTGTCGGAGGGTCAGTACTGAGGGAGTGCTGCACTGTCGGACGGTGAGTACTGAGGGAATGCTGCACTGTCGGAGGGTCAGTAGTGAGGGAGTGCTGCACTGTCGGAGGGCGAGTACTGAGGGAGTGCTGCACTGTCGGAGGGTCAGTACTGAGGGAGTGCTGCACTGTCGGAGGGTCAGTACTGAGGGAGTGCTGCACTGTCGGAGGGTCAGTACTGAGCGAGTGCCTCATTGTCTCTGAGGTGCTTTGGGATGTCCTGAGGTGTGAAAAGTGCCCGTGTGCAATCACTGACCCACGGCTGACACACAAAAGACTATTTGAGCCTCGGTCGGACACTGTACGATAAACGGATCCAAACCCCAGTGAGGTTCGTCACCACCAGTACGGTCGGCAACTGTTGCAGAATATAAATCCTGGGCAATGTGGGAGGAGAGAGAAGGTCATCCATTTCCCATTGATCTTGGAGCAGATTATTGCCTCCTCAGCATGTGGGAGAGGGAAGGTTCATTTGATGATTAAAAGCTGAAATCCAATTCTCATTTAAACACCAATCAATAGGAAGAGAGAAGGAGACCCAGAGTCGAGCAGAGTGCTCTTGTAAATGGAAATAAGGATCTGATTGATGGACAGACGCCCAGTTTTCCTTCCTGGAACATCACCTTCACCCGTGGAGAACAGTTCCCCACTTCTGATGTTTAAGAAATGATTGATTTATAATGAAACCGTGTTGGGGAATTGAACCCGAGTGGTCATTGGTCCAGTTCCAGGTGAGGAGCTGAAACATTGGCCTTGCTGAAACAGGCATTGAGTGGGGATCCTGTTATTAGGAACATTCAATGATTGACAGCAGCCCGGAGGGTGAGTTTGCTGCAGGACCCGTCTCTTTAATAACCCGGCAAAGCAGAGATTCTCAGAGACACGGAATTAATCAAGGGCGGTGTAGCTGTTCAGAGAATCACACAGCACAGAAGGAGGCCATTCAGCCCATCGTGCTGGCTCTTTGAAAGAGCTATCCAATTAGTCCCACTCCCCTGCTCTTTCCCCATAGTCCTGTAAATTTTTCCTTTTCCAGTATATTTCCAATTCCCGTTGGTGTGAGGGGACCAGAGTCGTAATATTCAAACTTACAACAAGAAATAAAAGCAAAACGTAACAAAAATCTATAGATCTCAGTCTTGAAAGCTCCAATTGACCCCCAACACCCACAGCCTTTTGGGGGAGAGAGTTCCAGATTTCCACTCCCCTTTGTGTGAAGAAATGTTTCCTGATTTCACCCCTGAACGGCCGAGCTCGAATTTTAAGATTGTGCCCGAGTGTTGCCAACTCTGGTTGGACGTATTCCTGGAGGTTTCATCACATGATCCCTCGCCGCCAACGGCCCCGCCCATTCACTCCCACCATTGGTCACCCAACATGTCCATCATCACATTGACCCGCCCACATACTCCCACCATTGGTCATCCAACACGTCCATCATCACATTGACCCGCCCACATACTCCCACCATTGGTCATCCAACACGTCCATCATCACATTGACCCGCCCACGCACTCCCACCATTGATCATCCAACACGTCCATCATTGCAATGACCCACCCACTCTCCCGCATTGGTCACCCAACAGGTCCATCCTCGCATTGCCCTGCCCCCCACGCTCCCGTTATTGGTCGCCAGACATGTCCATCCTTGCGGTGCCCCCTCCCCCACACTCCCGCCATTGGTCACGCAGCACGTCCATCCGCCCTTTCCCCTGCCTTCCCAGCCAATCGGAAAGAGAACAGACTCTTCATTACCTGATTGGATGATTCTTGACTGTCAATCAAACAACCTTTTCCCATCACACTCGTCGAAGAAGAGCAGGGGAGTTCTCCCCGGTGTCCGGGCCAATTTTATCCCTCAACCAATATCACTAAAACAGCTGATCTGGTCATGATCTCATTGCTGTTTGTGGGATCTTGCTGTGCCCAGATTGGCTGCGACCTTTCATACACTTCAAAAGAACTTCATTGGCTGTAAAGCACTTTGGGACATCCTGAGGTTGTGAAAGGTGCTACAGAAATGCAAGTTCATCCTTTCTCCCTTGTACGTTCTCTCTCTCTCTCTCTCTCTTTCTTCTCTCTCTCTTTCTTCTCTCTCTCTTTCTTCTCTCTCTCTTTCTTCTCTCTCTCTCTCTCTTTCTTTCTCTCTTGTATTTGAATTAATGATTCTGCAGGAGATCCTTTCAACAAACTATCTGAGATCTAAACCTCACCCTTTCCAGCAGTCTCTGCAAAATCTCTCTCGATAAAAAGATTTCTGTTGCCGAGTTTTGTCCATCGAGGATGATAAAGTTCTTTGTAGACACAGAAACAAAGATCTCTCCTCTCTCCAGTGTCCCAACATGCTCAGATCACAGATCATCCATTCAGAAATGATGGCCGTTTAATACATTGGTCACGGAGGAGGCCCAGATAGAAAGATTGCTCCTGGAAATGTTCCAGACTCAGAGTTTAACCTTTCTGTTAAATCGAAGCTGCTGTTTTATCCTCACAATCAAATTAGCCGATGGCCGGGGTCAAGGGTCAGGGTCGTGTAAATGGGGCTAATAAATGAAACCAGTCTCAGTGACTGAGACACAAATGTATATTCAGTCTGTGCGGCTCCTCAGAGAGAATCCACCTCCGCTGATTCTATTCACGGAAGGTCAGAAGCTAAGGATTAAAACCAAGTGATTGGAGAGCATCTCACTGACAAGGACACCTTCTCAAACAGTCCGAGACTGGGAGCTGACATCACTCTCCGCCAGGACTGACATCACTCTCCGTACTGACATCACTCTCCGCCAGGACTGACATCACTCTCCGTACTGACATCACTCTCCGCCAGGACTGACATCACTCTCCATACTGACATCACTCTCCTCCAGGACTGACATCACTCTCCTCCAGGACTGACATCACTCTCCGCCAGGACTGACATCACTCTCCGTACTGACATCACTCTCTGTACTGACATCACTTTCCGTCCGTAATGACATCACTTTCTGTCCGTAATGACATCACTCACCGCCAGGACTGACATCACTCTCCGCCAGGACTGACATCACACTACGCCAGTACTGACATCACTCTCCGTACTGACATCACTCTCCGTCTGTACTTACATCACTCTCCGTACTGACCTCACTCTCTGTCTGTACTGACATCACTCTCCGTACTGACATCACTCATCGTACTGACATCGCTTTCCGCCAGAACTGACATCACTCTCCGTCCGTACTGACATCATTCTCTGTACTAACATCACTCTCCATACTGACATCACTCTCCGTCCTTACGGACATCACTCTCCGTACTGACATCACTCTCCGTACTGATCTCACACTCCGTCCGTACTGACATCACTCTCCGTACTGACATCACTCTCCGCCAGTACTGACATCACTCTCCGTCCGTACTGACATCACTCTCCGTCCGTACTGACATCACTCTCCGTACTGACATCACTCTCCGTCCGTACTGACATCACTCTCCGTACTGACATCACTCTCCGTCTGTACTTACATCACTCTCCGTACTGACCTCACTCTCTGTCTGTACTGACATCACTCTCCGTACTGACATCACTCATCGTACTGACATCACTCTCCGTACTGACATCACTCTCCGCCAGTACTGACATCACTCTCCGTACTGACATCACTCTCCGCCAGAACTGACATCACTCTCCGTCCGTACTAACATCACTCTCCATACTGACATCACTCTCCGTCCTTACGGACATCACTCTCCGTACTGACATCACTCTCCGTACTGACATCACTCTCCGTCTGTACTTACATCACTCTCCGTACTGACCTCACTCTCTGTCTGTACTGACATCACTCTCCGTACTGACATCACTCATCGTACTGACATCACTCTCCGTACTGACATCACTCTCCGCCAGTACTGACATCACTCTCCGTACTGACATCGCTCTCCGCCAGAACTGACATCACTCTCCGTCCGTACTAACATCACTCTCCATACTGACATCACTCTCCGTCCTTACGGACATCACTCTCCGTACTGACATCACTCTCCGTACTGACATCACTCTCCGCCAGTACTGACATCACTCTCCGTACTGACATCACTCTCCGTACTGATCTCACTCTCCGTCCGTACTGACATCACTCTCCGTACTGACATCACTCTCCGCCAGTACTGACATCACTCTCCGTACTGACATCACTCTCCGCCAGTACTGACATCACTCTCCGTACTGACATCACTCTCTGTCCGTACTGAGAGCAAAGATTGAGACTGATTGTGAGCCTAATTTTATTAATATTTGATTTTCCACCAATGAGGACGAGGTGACATGGAACAGGTATTAAAGGAAATGAAATGGAACACACCGATAGGTGAACATAATCTGAGCCCAAATCCTCCGGGAGATTCAAATAAAGAGAAAGTGGAATTAATCTCTCTGTGAAAGAATGAAGTGGATAAAGAGGGTGAATCGAATGAAACCCTGACTCAGGAATCACCCGGCTCATATATTTATTGGTCTGTTTATTACCGTCTCTCGTAGATTGGATTGTCCGTGTGTGGAATTCGATTATAGGACAGGATCGATCAACAACAACTTGCATTTATATAGCGCCTTTAACGGAGTAAAACATCCCAAGGAGCTTCACAGGAGTGTAAATCAGACAAAATTTAACACCAAATCAAAGAAGGAGATATAAGGACAGGAGACCAAAAGCTTGGTCAAAGAGGGAGGTTTTAAGGAGCATCTTAAAGGAGGAGAGAGAGGGGGAGAGGCGGAGAGGTTTAGAGAGGGAATTCCAGAGTTTGGGGTCCAGACAGCTGAAGGCACAGCCGCCAATGGTGGGGTGAAGGGAGTGGGGGATGGACAAGAGGCCAGAGTTGGAGGAACGCGGAGATCTCGGAGGGTTGTGGGGCCCACAGGTAGATCTGTTCCTCCTCATGTTCCGGAAGGTACCAATGATTCTCCGAGGCTGCCTTCGTTCACCCTCCATATTATTGCGATAGGTCGATGGAAACTCTCAGTTGGTTGTTGGAGGAATGTTGACGCGGACACTGGGAGAACTCTCTGCTCCTCCTCCAATAGGGCCACAGATGGATTCCCATTGGCTGATGTCCTCTTGCCCCATGACGGTGAGTGGCTGCGAGAGCTCGGAGTTTGTAGAAGGAGATTCTCTTCCTTTTATTGAACTGTTTAAGAGATGCCACTTATTGACCTGCCCTCCAGCCCACTGATTCCTGCACTGAGTTGAGCAAGGCCTGCTCTCAGTCCCATTACTGTCAGCTCAAACTCATCCTCAACACTTCACTTCACTCCACCTTCTGACACCAGGCAGACCAACAAGCTCGTCCCCAGTCCTGGGCTTCAGACACTGAGCGACAAGGACAGAAAATCATTACACTCAAAACATCTCAACCAAAGGTTATTAGAATCACAAATTAAATCAGTCACCTCGAGAGGAAATAATGTAACTGGTGAGAGCTGGAAGATGAAGGAATCAACCAGTTAACCCCCATTATACTGAATATCGGAGATTCAGCGGGACTGATACATGACAAGTTGGGGCAACTATTTAGTAATTGAATGTCCTGTTAATTGCTGCCAGTGATTAATGAAATCCCAGACAAGGTGTTTATTCCAAGGTCCATCTGAGCATCATTCCATCAGATGATGGTGTTAAACAGAGAGACATCCCAGTGACCCTCAGCACATTCGTTCTCCCGTCACTACACAAGGAATAAAAGTGCGGGTTATTAAGTGGGGTACAGTAGTGTACTCCCTATCTCTGTAACCCCCTACAGCCCTACACCCCTCCCTATCTCTATAACCCCCTCCAGCCCTACACCCCTCCCTATCTCTGTAACCCCCTCCAGCCCTACACCCCTCCCTATCTCTGTAATCTCCTCCAGCCCTACACCCCTCCCTATCTCTATAACCCCCTCCAGCCCTACACCCCTCCCTATCTCTGTGACTCCCTCCAGCCCTACACCCCTCCCTATCTCTGTAACCCCCTCCAGCCCTACACCCCTCCCTATCTCTATAACCCCCTCCAGCCCTACACCCCTCCCTATCTCTGTAACTCCCTCCAGCCCTACACCCCTCCCTATCTCTGTGACTCCCTCCAGCCCTACACCCCTCCCTATCTCTGTAACCCCCTCCAGCCCTACACCCCTCCCTATCTCTGTAACCCCCTCCAGCCCAACACCCCTCTCTATCTCTGTGACCTCCTCCAGCCCTACAATCCTCTGAGATCTCTGCATTCCTCCAATTCCCACAATTTTAATCGCTCCACCATTGGCGGCCGTGCCTTCACCTGTCTGGGCCCTAAGCTCTGGAATTCCCTCCCTAAACCTCTCCACCTCTCTCTCCTCCTTTCAGACACTCCTTAAAACCCACCTCTCTGACCAGGCTTTTGATCTCCTGTCCTAATATCTCCTTCTGTGGCTCGGTGTCAAATTCTGTCTGATAATCACTCCTGTGAAGCCCCTTGGGATATTTCACTGTGTTAAAGGCGCTATATAAATGCAAGTTGTTGTTGTTGCAGTGGTTGTGTGTCTCTGGGCTGTGATTGGATGGGGTATTCTCGAACGGATCCACAGTGCCTCACCCACAGGGTCAGATTGGATTATTTGATCATCTGCTTCTTACAATCTCTGATCAGTTGATCACTACAAGGGTTGGAACTGGATCACAGGGTTGAGATGACATCATGGATCTTGAGAGTGAAGCTCAGTGATTGGTCGTCGAAACCCTGGAATTGGACAAAAAATAATTAAAAAGGCGAATGGGATGTTGGCCTTTATCTCGGGGGCTGGAATACAAAGGGGAGGAAGTGATGTTCCAGCTGTACAGAGCTCTGGTCAGACCACATCTGGAGACTGGGTTCAGTTCTGGGCACCGCACCTCAGGAAGGATATATTGGCCTTGGAGGGGGTGCAGTGCAGATTCACCAGAATGATACTGGGGATTAAAGGGTTAAATTGTGAGGACAGGTTGCATAAACTTGGCTTATATTTATTTGAGTGCAGAAGATTAAGGAGTGATCTAATTGAGGTGTTTTAGATGATAAAAGGATTTGATAGGGTCGATAGAGAGAAACTATTTCCTCTGGAGGGAGAGTCCAGAACAAGGGGGAATAATCTTAAAATTAGAGCTCGGCCGTTCAGGGGTGATGTCAGGAAGCATTTCTTCACACAAAGGGGAGTGGAAATCTGGAACTCTCTCCCCCAAAAAGCTGTTGAGGCTGGAGGTCAATTGAAAATTTCAGAACTGAGATTGATGGATTTTTGTTGGGTGAGGGGATTAAGGGTTACGGAACCAAGACGGGTAAATGGAGTTCAGATAATTGAATGGCGAAACAGGCTTGATGGGCTGAATGGCCTCCTCCTGTTCCTGTGTTCCTATGCTGTGTGTGGGATCTTGCTGTGCGCAAATTTGTTACCGAGTTTGCAAACATCACAGTGTCTACACCTCAAAAGTACTGAATTGTCTGTGAAGTGTTTTGGGACATCCTGAGGTTGTGGGAGGCGCTGTAGAAATCCCAGTCTTTCTTTCTTGATGTCCTTGATATGGAACGGTGTCACACATTAATCACCGTCTAATTATTGTGGGTTTTAGGGCCAGTCTGAGCTGATTGTTTACCTGGTTTATAAATATTCTGTCTGTCTGATACAGAGTTACATCGAATTTACAGCACAGAAACAGGCCATTCGGCCCAACTGGTCCATGTCGGTGTTTATTCTCCACACGAGCCTCCTCCCTCCCCTCTCCATCTCACCCTATCAGCATATCCTTCTATTCCTTTCTCCCTCCTGTGTTTATCCAGTTTAATTGCTCTGTAGAAATTTCCCTTTTCTCTCGGTGTTAATTGGATGTGAAAGATTCTCCAGCGAGTGGCTCCTCCCCTGAGCTCACCATCTGTGAACACATTTTACCCTCACTCTCCCACCTCCATATGGAGGGTCCGTGTCCCACAGGACTGAAGGGAGGGGAGAGGATGGCAGGAGATCTGTCATCGGCCTGGCACCAATACACTGGCACTGCCCCTCTGCCCTCCTCATCTGTGTCTGAGGGTCGCTGGTCAAAGGAGGGCAACTCACAGCTCAGACCGAGACTGAGAAACAGGATAGTGAGGGACAGGCGAGACTCTCCACTGCTCCAGATACTGAAACAAGCTGCTGTCACCCGTCACATCGTCACTTTAGTAACACGCACAGAGATACAGAGACACAGAGAGAGAGACACACACACACACAGACAGACACACAGAGAGACACAGAGACACAGAGAGAGACACAGACACACAGAGAACACACAGACACACACACACACACACACACACACACACAGACACACAGAAAAAAGAGAGACACACAGACGCAGACGCAGACAGGCAGAGACATACAGACACACAGAGACACACAGATAAAGACACACAGACACATGCACACACACACACAGAGACACATACACACACATACAGACAAGGAGAGACACACAGACGCACACACACAGACACATAGAAAAAAGAGACACACACAGACACAGACACACACACACACGGACACCCACCCCCACATTGTGTCCCCGACACCCCGGCCCCAATAACACTCCACACTGAGTGAACAGTGAGTGTCCGGGAGCTCACGGTAATCGGGTCCTGGGATTATAATAGGCAGTGGCAGCAATCATTTATAATCTTCATGCTTCAATAATTAGACATTAACATTCGATTAACAAGTCAAATTTGCAAAGCAAATATGTAAATGTGTCAAATTAGTCGCCCTGATTGACCAACAGATTCTCTGCTTACAAACCCGGACTGTGGATTACAATTCTGGCAAAGTCTTAATCAGCTGATGGACAAATCAGTCATTGTTTCCCCGTCTCTTGTACGGAGTCACAGAGCAGGAAACGCGGACTGGGGACAGATTTAATCCAGAGCTTCACCCAGGAGTGTCGTGTTATCACCGGACATGTTCACTCACACCAGCTTTTTATTAACACATTTTCTCAACTGAACTCAAATTCTCAAACTGCCAGGATGGGATTTCCTGGATTATTAGCCCAGGTCTCGAGATTACTGGTCCAGTAATATAACCACTACACTCCCATACCCTGGATTATTAGCCCAGGTCTCGAGATTACTGGTCCAGTAATATAACCACTACACTCCCGTACCCTGGATTATTAGCCCAGGTCTCGAGATTACTGGTCCAGTAATATAACCACTACACTCCCGTACCCTGGATTATTAGCCCAGGTCTCGAGATTACTGGTCCAGTAATATAACCACTACACTCCCGTACCCTGGATTATTAGCCCAGGTCTCGAGATTACTGGTCCAGTAATATAACCACTACACTCCCGTACCCTGGATTATTAGCCCAGGTCTCGAGATTACTGGTCCAGTAATATAACCATTACATTAATTCTCACATTTTACAGGGATGTAATTTTCATATTCTGTAAAAAGGAAAGACTTGCATTTATATCGCACCTTTCACGACCTCATGACCCCAAAGTGCTTTACAGCCAATGAAGTACTTTTGAAGTGCAGTCACTGTTGTAATGTAGGAAACGCGGCAGCCAATTTGCGCACAGCAAGATCCCACAAATTGCAATGTGATAATAACCAGATCATCTGTTTTTAGTGATGTTGGTTGAGGGATAAATATTAACCAGGACACTGGGAAGTGCCTTGGGATGTTTTACTACTTTAAAGGCGCTATATAAATGCAAGTTGTTGTTTAATTGGAGAGAATTGCCTTCAATCCACAAATCTCACTGAATTCCCCGTCTGCCATTTTCACCTCAAGCCCTTCAGTTTCTAACACGTCTGTGAATTGAAATATTTCTGTGGTTAAAATATCAGATTGTTCCTTGTCATATTTATTGGACTATTTCTGTGCAGCAACTCTTGTTATAAGAAACCTAAGGGACTGACTGGACTCTGTGCAGCTGTTAGACCTGTGCTGATCCTGTCTCTCAGCAGGAGATCATCACACAGACCATAATATAAGTCTGTGATATCAGTCTCCCGGAAATAAACCTTAGCTCTGCGCTGCCTGTTAAATAATGTAAAGGGTCATCAGAAACTATGAAAAATAAAGCAAAAAGGAGCAATAATTTGCCCCAATTATTAAAGGACAGGACAGGACAATCGTGGGAATAAAATTACAGATACTGAGCTCACTGAGTGAGGAAAGTAAAAGGCCCCTCGAGCCTGTTCCACCATTCATAGGAACATAGGAACAGGAGGAGGCCATTCAGTCCCTCGAGCCTGTTCCACCATTCATAGGATCATAGGAACAGGAGGAGGCCATTCAGCCCCTCAAGCCTGTGCCGGCTCTTTTAAAGAGCTATCCAATTACTCCCATTCCCCTGCTCTTTCCCCATAGCCCTACAAATTTTTCCCTTTTCAAGTATTTATCAAATTCCCTTTTGAAAGTTATTATTGAATCTGCTTCCACCGCCCTTTCAGGCAGCGCATTTCAGATCAGAACAACTCGCTGTGTAAAAAACATTCTCCTCATCTCCCCTCTGGTTCTTTTGCCAATTACCTTAAATCTGTATCCTCTGGTCACCGACCCTCCTGCCAGTGGAAACAGTTTCTCCTTATTTACTCCATCAAAACCCCTCATGATTTTGAAGACCTCTATTAAATTTCCCCTTAACCTTCTCTGCTCTGAGGAGATATTTGTTGACCAGAAATACCTTTCTTGGTGCAGGATTTTACTGAAAGCCTCTGAGCCCTTAATGTTCCTTCATAACCTCGCATTTCCTGCTATAATTCTCCTCACTGGAACCAAACCGCTGAGAATCAATTACAGCCAATGGAGGCCCATTCCCAGAGGCTCATGGGATTGGTACGGTGGTTCTGAACACTCTGAGCTTATTCTGTATAAAATCTTTCTGACAGAAAGTTAACCCTGTTAGAAAATAAGATTATTTCCACAATCATCTCCCCGGCCCAGGGCATTCCATCGTTCTGTGATCTCAGGGATTCCACGTCCCTGGACAGAACTCTCCGGTTACCATAGAAACAACCCACTCAGAAAAGAAAGAAAGAACATGCATTTATATAGCGCCTTTCACCACCTCAGGACGTCCCAAAGCGCTTTACAGCCAATGAAGTATTTTGAAGTGTAGTCACTGTTGTAATGTAGGAATCACAGCAGCCAATTTGTGCACAGCAACATCCCACAAAGAGCAATGAGATAAATCACCAGATAATCTGTTTCAGTGATGTTGGTTGAGTGTTAAATATTCACCAGGACACTGGGTGAACTCCCCTGCTCTTCTTCGAAACACTGCCATGGGATCTTTTACGTCCACCTGAGAGGGCAGACGGGGCCTCGGTTTAATGTCTCATCTAAAAGATGGCCCCTCTGACAGTGCAGCACTCCCTCAGTACTGACCCTCTGACAGTGCAGCACTGCCTCAGTACTGACCCTCCGACAGTGCAGCACTCCCTCAGTACTGACCCTCCGACAGTGCAGCACTCCCTCAGTACTGACCCTCCGACAGTGCAGTGCTCCCTCAGTACTGACCCTCTGACAGTGCAACATTCCCTCAGTACTGACCCTCCGACAGTGCAGCGCTCCCTCAGTACTGACCCTCCGACAGTGCAGCGCTCCCTCAGTACTGACTCTCCGACAGTGCGGCACTCCCTCAGTACTGACCCTCTGACAGTGCAGCACTCCCTCAGTACTGACCCTCTGACAGTGCAGCACTCCCTCAGTACTGCACTGGGAGTGTCAGGTCTGGATTTTGTGCTCGAGTCTCTGGAGTGGAATTTGAACCCGTGACCTTCTGCCTCAGAGGCGAGAGTGCTGCCCACTGAGCCCCGGTTAACACTCAGTTCTGCTCCTTGAACATGAGACCCCCGCCCAGACCCATGGAATCTGTTCTGGAATGATGCCGGGTTAAAGTAACGTGTCACATCAACAAAACAAAGACTGGATTCAATATAAGTTTAAAAAATGGTAATGGAGAAAATAATGAGACTGGAGACAGACAAATCTCCAGGACCTGTTGGTTTCCACTCCTGGTCCCCAAACACATAATTGCTTCTATAGACAAGTCCTCATTCCCTCTGAGTCATAACGTGACCTTACGTGTGACGTAACCTGGCATAACAACCCTCGGGTGACCAATGAACCCCTTTATTGTTACTGGATCATATGTGGGAACTTCACTGTCGCTAAACAGGTTTATTCATCGTGAAATCAATTCAAAACCAGGACAGCCCATAATATGCGGTGAAACGAGTGAACATTTGGAAAGCTGTGAACCAATTGGGGACGGTCAGTGTGGGTTTATAGAGTTGGTCAATAAAGGAAGTGAGAGATAGAATAAAACTTAAAGAAAGGCCTTAAATCAAGGCAAAGATCAGTAGAGATCCCACGGACTGGGGGAGATATAAAGATCAGTAGATCCCACGGACTGGGGGAGATATAAAGATCAGTAGAGATCCCACGGACTGGGGGTGATATAAAGATCAGTAGATCTCACGGACCGGGGGTGATATAAAGATCAGTGGAGATCCCACGGACTGGGGGTGATATAAAGATCAGTAGATCCCACGGACTGGGGGTGATATAAAGATCAGTAGAGATCCCACGGACTGGGGGAGATATAAAGATCAGTAGATCCCACGGACCGGGGGTGATATAAAGATCAGTGGAGATCCCACGGACTGGGGGTGATATAAAGATCAGTAGATCCCACGGACTGGGGGTGATATAAAGATCAGTAGAGATCCCACGGACTGGGGGAGATATAAAGATCAGTAGAGATCCCACGGACTGGGGGAGATATAAAGATCAGTAGATCCCACGGACTGGGGGTGATATAAAGATCAGTAGATCCCACGGACTGGGGGAGATATAAAGATCAGTAGATCCCACGGACTGGGGGAGATATAAAGATCAGTAGATCCCACGGACTGGGGGAGATATAAAGATCAGTAGAGATCCCACGGACTGGGGGAGATATAAAGATCAGTAGAGATCCCACGGACTGGGGGTGATATAAAGATCAGTAGATCCCACGGACTGGGGGAGATATAAAGATCAGTAGATCCCACGGACTGGGGGAGATATAAAGATCAGTAGATCCCACGGACTGGGGGTGATATAAAGATCAGTAGATCCCACGGACTGGGGGTGATATAAAGATCAGTAGAGATCCCATGGACTGGGGGAGATATAAAGATCAGTAGAGATCCCACTGACTGGGGGAGATATAAAGATCCATAGAGATCCCACGGACCGGGGGAGATATCAAGATCCGTAGATCCCACGGACTGGGGGTGATATAAAGATCAGTAGAGATCCCATGGACTGGGGGAGATATAAAGATCAGTAGAGATCCCACTGACTGGGGGTGATATAAAGATCCATAGAGATCCCACGGACCGGGGGAGATATCAAGATCCGTAGATCCCACGGACTGGGGGAGATATAAAGATCAGTAGAGATCCCACGGACTGGGGGAGATATAAAGATCAGTAGAGATCCCATGGACTGGGGGAGATATAAAGATCAGTGGAGATCCCACGGACTGGGGGTGATATAAAGATCAGTAGAGATCCCACGGACTGGGGGAGATATAAAGATCAGTAGAGATCCCACGGACTGGGGGAGATATAAAGATCAGTAGAGATCCACGGACTGTGGGTGATATAAAGATCAGTAGATCCCATGGACTGGGGGTGATATAAAGATCAGTGGAGATCCCATGGACTGGGGGTGATATAAAGATCAGTAGAGATCCCACGGACTGGGGGAGATATAAAGATCAGTAGAGATCCCACGGACTGGGGGTGATATAAAGATCAGTAGAGATCCCATGGACCGGGGGAGATATAAAGATCAGTAGATCCCACGGACTGGGGGTGATATAAAGATCAGTAGAGATCCCATGGACCGGGGGAGATATAATGATCAGTAGATCCCAGGGACTGGGGGAGATATAAAGATCAGTAGAGATCCCACGGACTGGGGGTGATATAAAGATCAGAAGATCCCACGGACTGGGGGTGATATAAAGATCAGTAGAGATCCCACGGACTGGGGGAGATATAAAGATCAGTAGAGATCCCACGGACTGGGGGAGATATAAAGATCAGTAGATCCCACGGACTGGGGGAGATATAAAGATCAGTAGAGATCCCACGGACCGGGGGAGATATAAAGATCAGTGGAGATCCCACGGACTGGGGGTGATATAAAGATCAGTAGAGATCCCACGGACCGGGGGAGATATAAAGATCAGTGGAGATCCCACGGACTGGGGGTGATATAAAGATCAGTAGATCCCACGGACTGGGGGAGATATAAAGATCAGTAGAGATCCCACGGACTGGGGGTGGTATAAAGATCAGTAGAGATCCCACCGACCGGGGGAGATATAAAGATCAGTGGAGATCCCACGGACTGGGGGTGATATAAAGATCAGTAGAGATCCCACGGACTGGGGGTGATATAAAGATCAGTAGATCCCACGGACTGGGGGAGATATAAAGATCAGTCGAGATCCCACGGACTGGGGGTGATATAAAGATCAGTGGAGATCCCACGGACTGGGGGAGATATAAAGATCAGTAGAGATCCCACGGACTGGGGGTGATATAAAGATCAGTAGATCCCACGGACCGGGGGTGATATAAAGATCAGTGGAGATCCCACGGACTGGGGGTGATATAAAGATCAGTAGATCCCACGGACTGGGGGTGATATAAAGATCAGTAGAGATCCCACGGACTGGGGGAGATATAAAGATCAGTAGATCCCACGGACCGGGGGTGATATAAAGATCAGTGGAGATCCCACGGACTGGGGGTGATATAAAGATCAGTAGATCCCACGGACTGGGGGTGATATAAAGATCAGTAGAGATCCCACGGACTGGGGGAGATATAAAGATCAGTAGAGATCCCACGGACTGGGGGAGATATAAAGATCAGTAGATCCCACGGACTGGGGGTGATATAAAGATCAGTAGATCCCACGGACTGGGGGAGATATAAAGATCAGTAGATCCCACGGACCGGGGGTGATATAAAGATCAGTAGATCCCACGGACTGGGGGTGATATAAAGATCAGCAAAGGGAAACAAAGAAAGTGGTGAGAGCTGCAGAAAGGGAATTGGAGAAAAAGCTTTCGAGGGATATTGAGAACAACACTGAAGTTTTTACAAGTTTATTGAGAGAAAGAGGGAGGCTGAGAGTAATGTGGGCCCCTTAATGACAGACCCAGGTGATATTGTGATTGGAAATCAGGAAATGGCAGACTTGCTCAATATTTACTTTCTATCGGTCTTCACAGTGGGGGATGGGGATAAAATACCAGCGATTCAAAGTAAACTAAAAATAAATCAAGGGGAGGAACTTACTCGATTTAATATCAGTAAAATGGTAATGGAGAAAATAATGAGACTGAAGATAAACAAATCTCCAGGACCCGATGGTTCCCACCCCAGAATATTAAAAGAAGTCGGTGAGGAAATCGTTGATACTTTAGTCATGATCGTCCAAAACTCTCTCCATTCAGGAATTGTCCCCTTGAGTTGGAAAATTGCCGATGTCACTCCATTATTTAAGAAGAGTAAGAGATAAACCAGGAAATTATCGGCCTATTAATCTAATGTCAGTTGTGGGGAAGTTACTTGAATCTGTTATTAGGGACAGAGTGACTGAGCATTTGGATAAATATGAGCTGATCAGAGAGAGCCAGTGTGGATTTGTAAAGGGTGAGTCATCTCTAATGAACCCAGTTGAATTTTTTGAGGCGGTAACTAACGTGATAGATAAGGGAGTGTCTGTGGATGTTATTTATATGGACTTCCAGAAGGCATTCGATAAGGTTCCACATAAAAGACTGTTAACAAAATGAGAGCGTGGAATTGGAGGAAACATTTTGATATGAGTAGGGAATTGATTAGGAGGCAGGAGACAGAGGGTGGGTGTGGGTAATGGGTATGTGCTCATTACACAGGGACATTGGTCGATTCAGTGAGTGGGAAAACTGGGGCAGATGGAGTTCAATGTGGGGAAGTGTGAGGTTATTCACTTTGGACCTAAGAAAGATCGATCAGAGTATTTTCTAAATGGTGAGAAGCCGGGAACTGTGGAGGAGCCGAGAGATTTAGGGGCCCAAGTACAGAAATCACTAAACGCCAGTGGACAATTACAAAAAAATAATTAAAAATAAAAGAGAAGGCTGAGGGGTGACCTGATAGAGGGCTTTAAAATTATGAAGGGGTTTGATAGGGTAGATGTAGAGAAGATGTTTCCACTTGTGGGGGAGACCAGAACTACGGATCATAAATATAAGATAGTCACTAATAAATCCAATCGGGAATTCAGGAGAAACTTCTTTACCCAGAGAGTGGTGAGAATGTGGAACTCGTTCCCACAAGGAGTAGTTGAGGTGAATAGTGTGGATACATTTAAGGGGAATCTGGATAAACACATGAGGGAGAAAGGAATAGAAGGAAATGCTGATCGGGTGAGATGAAGTCGGGAGGGAGGAGGCTCGTGTGGAGCATAAACACCGGGATAGACCAGTTGGGCTGAATGGCCTGTTTCTGTGCTGTACATTCATTGTAGTTCTATGTAATATCTGGAAGCCAGTCTGGGACGAGCTGAATCAGACCTGTTCTGTCACTCGATGATGTTATTTACACTCAGTCACAAAGTCAGGGAGCTGGAAATTTAATCTCCTGATGTGACAAATCATGAGAATATTTGTGGGTGTCGAGACTGTAACTTTATGTCCTGTCAGTGGGAATTTTACAAGATGCTCAAGATGGGTTAATACTCCCTGACAGGGGAGGTTTTAAACTGTTCTCCCTGTTTACAACAGTCAAATTAACAACCTATAAAATTCCAGGGTCATGTTTTATTCCACAATCATCATAGAAATAGGGACACAGGAACAGGAGGAGGCCATTCAGCCCCTCGAGGCTGTTACATAGGAACAGGAGGAGGCCAATCAGCCCCTTGATCGTGTTCCCCCATTCAATTAGATCATGTCTGATCTGTATCTTAATCCCATTTACCCTCCTTTGCTCCGTATCCCTCGATACCCTCACCCAACAAAAATCTATCGATCTCAGTCTTGAAAGCTCCAATTGACCCCCAGCATCCACAGCCTTTTGGGGGAGAGAGTTCCAGATTTCCACTCCCCTTTGTGTGAAGAAATGTTTCCTGACATCACCCCTGAACGGCCGAGCTCTAATTTTAAGATTATTCCCCCTTGTTCTGGACTCTCCCACCAGAGGAAATAGTTTCTCTTTTTCTACCCTATCAAATCCTTTAATCATTTTAAACACCTCAATTAGATCACCCCTCAATCTTCTAAACTCGAGGGAATACAAGCCTGGTTTATGGAACCTGTCCTCATAATTTAACCCTTTTAGCCCCGATATCGTTCTGGTGAATCTGCGCTGCACCCCCTCCAGGGCCAATATATCCTTCCTGAGGTGCGGTGCCCAGAACTGAACCCAGTCTCCAGATGTGGTCTGACCAGAGCTCTGTACAGCTGGAACATCACTTCCTCCCCTTTGTATTCCAGCCCCCGAGATAAAGGCCAACATTCCCAGATTTGCTGGTAAATTACTACATGGAATAATAACTCTCTAACTAACAGCACTGTGGGAGAACCGTCACCACACGGACTGCAGTGGTTCAAGAAGAAGGCCCATCACCACCTTCTCAAGGGGCAACTAGGGATGGGCAATAAATGCCGGCCTTGCCAGCGACACTGGGAAATTCCCCGATCTCTACTTCCCGATTCACCTCCCACTTCTCTTGTCCCCTTTATTTACTCCCGGTTAATATCCGGCACTTTGGGCCTAAGCCTTGGTTTCTCGATAATATAAAATATAATAAAATAGTAAATAATGAGCCCAGTGCCCCTGAGAAAGGAGTGACTCCGACACTGGGTCCATCCTGTTCCAGGAAACAGAAGCTGGGGGTTTTCTATCTGATTCCTGCAGCAATAATCTCGCACCATCTCCTCCTGACCTCCTGGTGACCTCAACATTATTGACAGTAATGTTGTGAACTGAATGGAAATAAAAATGGGGAGAGATGTGAAACAGGCCTTCGATTCACTCTCCCCCGTTTTACACTCTCACCAGAGTCACAATCTACCCCAAACACACAGAGACACACAGAGAGAGACAGACACAGAGACACAGAGAGACAGAGAGAGAGAGACACAGAGACACAGACACAGACATTCGCAGAGACAATAAACTATCAGAGAAACAGGCTTATTATTTAATGAATGAAGATGATTGGCTCGATCTCTGAATCCTTCTGTAAACTTCGAAGCAGCTCATGAATCCCAGGAAATATTCCTGAGGATCAGGAGTGGGCTCCAGAAAGTCCACATCAGGCAGGAGTGATTCTGCTTCCAATATCCTCTTTAAACAAGTTTCCTTCTGCGATGTGCTGATTGAAATGTCACTCGGATCAAGTCTCTTTGTGTCAATATTACGCTGGTTTGATTTTGCTGATGTTGGGTTGTGGTGAGTTTGAGATTTCCCTGGGTAAAGATCGCCCCCTTTAGATGTTCCCCTGTCCCCCAGCTGGTCCGAAAGCCCCAATAATACAGGAAGATAATCGGGAAACACAGAGGGAGCAGGAAGTGGGGAATGTTTCTATTCTGTGTCGTGGTTTTCACCGAATCACCGAAACATCGAATCATCAAATCACCGAATCATCAAATCACCGAATCACCGAATCATCAAATCATCAAATCACCGAATCATCGAATCATCGAATTGTTGAATCTTTGAATCATCGAATCATCAAATCACCGAATCATCAAATCATCAAATCACCGAATCATTGAGGCGAATTTTAACCCCAAAGAGCGGGTGAGTTGGGGGTTTGTGGGAGGTTAAAATTACAGCTTTTTGAAGCTCGGCCACAACCCGGCTCCAACCCGCCCACTTCCGGGTTTAACCCCGGGGCGTTTGGACGCGGCTCAGCCCAATCCCGGAAGTCCCGCCCCCACTTAATGCCGGCGGGCGGATTGTTAAAGGGGCAATTTACCTCATTGAGATAGTTGAGGTCATTAATTTTTTGTTGATTCTCAGTCTGAAATGAATTGAAGCCTCACCTGCAGGGGTTTCCCGGGGCTTCTGAATCTCGTCAGGTGAGAGGAAGTGAGAATGGCCGATCCATGAGGTGAGTGAGGGCCTTTATTGCACTGCTGGTGGGCCCAGAGGAGGAGGACTGTTCCATCCAGGCCCAACAAGCTCACCTGGCCGACAGGACCCCCATGATCGTCTGACCCCCTGTTGGCCGAGAACCCCCCCCGGATGGGAGACCCCCCACCTCCGATGGCCGGGACGCCTCATCGCTCCAAATCTTCATCCGATGTTCGACCTCCCCCCGATCACCTCCCCTCCACCGCGACCATCTCCAAGGCCCCCCCCCCATGTCCTCCATGGCCCACGATCTCTCCCTCCCTCCCTCCTCTCCGATTCCCGGCTCCTCCCCCTCCTGTTAATCCGACTGTCGCGCGAGAAACACGGAAGAAAAAATAATGACCTTCAATTGAGTCCCGATGTCAGATTCGGACACACTCACTTCACTTCCGGGTTCCCCACAGGAAAATCTACCCCCCGCTGAATTCCCCGCTCCGAGGGAAAATCATACCCATAGAATCACTGAATCATCGAATCTTCAAATCATCAAATCATAGAATCTTAGAATCATAGAATCTTAGAGCACAGGAGGAGGCCATTTGGCCCATCGAGCCTGTGCCGGCTCTTTGAAAGAGCTATCCAATCAATCCCACTCCCCCTGCTCTTTCCCCATAGTCCTGCAAATTTTTCCATTTCAAGTATTTATCCAATTCCCTTTTGAAAGTTATTATTGAATCTGCTTCCACCGCCCTTTCAGGCAGCGCATTCCAGATCAGAACAACTCGCTGTAAAAAATTCTCCAAATCTCCCCTCTGGTTCTTTTGCCAAATACCTTAAATCTGTGTCCTCTGGTCACCGACCCTTCTGCCAATGGAAACAGTTTCTCCTTATTTCCTCCATCAAAACCCTTCATAATTTTGAACACCTCTATTAAATCTCCCCTTAACCTTCTCTGCTCTGAGGAGAACAATCCCAGCTTCTCCAGTCTCTCCACATAACTGAAGTCCCTCATCCCTGGTCCCATTCTAGTAAATCTCCTCTGCACCCTCTCCAAGGCCTTGACATCCTTCCTAAAGTGCGGTGCCCAGAATTGGACACAATTCTCCAGCTGGGGTCTAACCAGTGATTAATGGCGTGTAACAGAAAGGCAGTGGATATTAACCCTAACTAGAGCAGGGCAATCACACAACACACAGGTGGATGGGAAATGAGCAGTGATGGCCCGTAGATCAGACATTGTCAGAACAAACATTGCCCTTTGCTGCTCCATTGGGAGCCCGAGAACCATTATATAAAATCACACAGGGCACCGACAGACTCAAAGGGATGTGGAACTCGAGCAACATTCATCTCAGTAAATGTGGAGCCCGTGAGTCTGTCTTTGGGATGAGACGTTAAACCGAGGCCCCGTCTGTCCCCTCAGGTGGACGTAGAAGATCCCACGGCACGATTTCGAAGAAGAGCAGGGGAGTTCTCCCCGGTGTCCTGGGCAATATTTATCCCTCAAACAACACCTGAACAGATAGATGATCTGGTCATTTATTTCACTGTTTATGTGTGAAAATTGTCTGCTGTGTTTCCTACATTACAACAGTGAGTACATTTCAAAAGTACGTCATTTCTGTAAAGCACTTTGGGATGTCCTGAGTTTGTGAAAGGCGCTATATAAATGCAAATCTTTCTTTCTCCTCTCAATTAAAACAGCAACTTGTGGTGAAGGCAGTGGGTTCGGGTGGGGGTAAGTCACTGCGGCCATTTTAACCTCTCGCCCTCCCGCCTGGTTCCCGCTGCGGGGGAGTGGGTTAAAATCGGGCCTGGTGACTCTAAATCCATTTCCCGCTGGGGGGGATGGGCAGGGTTAAAATCGGGCCTGGTGATTCTACATTCGGTTCCTGCTGGGGGGGAGTGGGTTAAAATCGGGCCTGGTGACTCTAAACCCATTTCCCGCTGGGGGGGATGGGCAGGGTTAAAATCGGGCCTGGTGATTCTACATTCGGTTCCTGCTGGGGGGGAGTGGGTTAAAATCGGGCCTGGTGATTCTACATTCGGTTCCTGCTGGGGGGGAATGGGTTAAAATCGGGCCTGGTGATTCTACACCCTGTTCCCGCTGTGGGGGAGTGGGTTAAAATCGGGCCTGGTGACTCTACACCCGTTTCCCGCTGTGGGGATGGGCAGGGTTAAAATCGGGCCTGGTGATTCTACACCCGTTTCCCGCTGTGGGGATGGGCAGGGTTAAAATCGGGCCTGGTGATTCTATGCCCCATTTCGCAGCATCTGAGCAGAGTTTTAACGAAGAATCTTCGCCCAAAACATGAGCCGATCGGTTCCCTTTGTTTCAGACGCTGACAGACCTGTCGTGTGTTCCCAGCGTTGGTCATTTACCATTTTACTCTCTGTAAGATCGAGGATTCGTCTGTTCCCATCGTCACCGGAGCAAGAAGTTAAAAAGATGTTTGTGTTAAATTTGAATGATTCCAACACACGACTCGTTCCCTAAAGTGCCTCAGATCAGCTGCGGAGTGAGGATTGGAAGTGGATTTATTCACAAATCAGACTCCGAGAATGTGATCAGTTCAAACAAACAGAGGCTGAACATGGAAATCTATTCAAAGGGGAATATGGAATAATACGTCAGCTGGGAAAACAGAGATTGCACCAAGTGTGTTCATTACAAACTCCAGACACGCTCAACAGCCCATAATTAGTGCTCAGTGATGTAATATTATCCTGTCAGTGTTTATTGCTTTATTACACGGTTCATTTAATGGATCAAAACAGGATTTTAACCTGCGCTCCTGACTCGCTCAGTAAGGGGACTGAGAACTGCAGTGACTGGGCCAATAGGAGGGTCGTGTCCCTGATCTCAGTTCACCCGTAGCCCAGGCCCAAAGGGTGGGGGAGGCCCATCATTTCCTGCACCGTTTTCTGTACAGAATCTTTGTGTTAAATCGATGGGCCTCAATCACAGGCTTTGGGCCTGTGCAAAAAAACAATTCCCACTCAATAGAACCTGGTTGGTCCGAGCTGGAGACCAGACTCACAGATAAAGGCGGCTCCACTAATATTTAATTCACTAATATGGCCACGATATTGAGGAATATTAAATCACATGGCCCCAGTCATTTTATACAGGCTGGTAAGATCTCCGATTCCCTCTAATGGTCGGTTCACCCACTCACAGGAAAGGAGAGACTTTTATTTAAGATTTTCCGTACGATCAGCATCGACTTTTATCTCCTTTGTGGTCGTTATATTTACAAATTGGTAAAAAGTAATTGGAATATAATTGTAATGGGATATAATTGTAATGGGATATAATTGTAATGTAGAGAGAGTAGATCGGGAGAAACTATTTCCAATGACAGGAGGGTCGGTAACCAGAGGACACAGATTTAAGATAATTGGCAAAAAAACCCAGGAGAGATGAGGAAAGTATTTTTCGGATTTGATGATCAAAGGATCGGGAGTGAGGCCACAGTCTCCACTCCCAGCGGTGGGTGAGATACGGGCGATTGGATTTAGGGGGGTGGTGTGTAGTCGGTTGTTGCTATGGATACAGGAAAACATGTTGTTATATTGTTAAACACTCCTCCAGCACGATTGGATTCTGTGAATCGAATCAAGTTCTCTTTGAGACAAGTTCCGCTCCTCGTCTGTTGTTGTGTTTGGTGAATGTTCCAGTGAATTGTCTGTTTCCTGTGTTGTCCTCACTGAGATCCATCTCCTCAGTCTGGGCCGTCTGTGCCCCCAGTATAAACACCCTGTGTAACATTAGACCCAATTCACCCATCACTCAGAACACAGCCCGAGACAATCTCACCCGTTAGGGCCAGAATGTGTCGATAAACACGGATTACTGAGCAAACCAACAACACTAAACAATCACTGAAGTCCCAGTGAGGGCCCAGGGCAACGGAGATCTTCCTGACTGATTCTTCGATGTCCTGAGGGTTCATTAAATACACTACCACCGTGCTAAATGGGATAGATTCAGGATGGATCTGGCAGCTCAAAACTGGGCATCCATGAGGCGCTGTGGGCCATTAGCAGCAGCAGAATTGTATTCCAGCACAATCTGTAACCTCATGGCCCGGCATATTCCTCACTCTACCATTACCAACAAGCCAGGGGATCAACCCTGGTTCAATGAGGAGTGTAGAAGAGCATGCCAGGAGCAGCACCAGGCGTACCTAAAAATGAGGTGCCAACCTGGTGAAGCTACAACTCAGGACTACATGCATGCTAAACAGCGGAAGCAACATGCTATAGACAGAGCTAAGCGATTCCACAACCAACGGATCAGATCAAAGCTCTGCAGTCCTGCCACATCCAGTCGTAAATGGTGGTGGACAATTAAACAACTAACGGGAGGAGGAGGCTCTGCAAACATCCCCATTCTCAATGATGGCGGAGTCCAAGCACGTGAGTGCAAAAGACAAGGCTGAAGCGTTTGCAACCATCTTCAGCCAGAAGTGCCGAGTGGATGATCCATCTCAGCCTCCTCCCGATATCCCCACCATCACGGAAGCCAGTCTTCGGCCAATTCGATTCACTCCACGTGATATCAAGAAACGGCTGAGTGCACTGGATACAGCAAAGGCTATGGGCCCCGACAACATCCCAGCTGTAGTGCTGAAGACTTGTGCTCCAGAACTAGCTGCGCCTCCAGCCAAGCTGTTCCAGTACAGCTACAACACTGGCATCCACCCGACAATGTGGAAAATTGCCCAGGTATGTCCTGTCCACAAAAAGCAGGACAAATCCAATCCGGCCAATTACCGCCCCATCAGTCTACTCTCAATCATCAGCAAAGTGATGGAAGGTGTCGTCGACAGTGCTATCAAGCGGCACTTACTCACCAATAACCTGCTCACCGATGCTCAGTTTGGGTTCCGCCAGGACCACTCGGCTCCAGACCTCATTACAGCCTTGGTCCAAACATGGACAAAAGAGCTGAATTCCCGAGGTGAGGTGAGAGTGACTGCCCTTGACATCAAGGCAGCATTTGACCGAGTGTGGCACCAAGGAGCCCTAGTAAAATTGAAGTCAATGGGAATCAGGGGGAAAACTCTCCAGTGGCTGGAGTCATACCTAGCACAAAGGAAGATGGTAGTGGTTGTTGGAGGCCAATCATCTCAGCCCCAGGGCATTGCTGCAGGAGTTCCTCAGGGCAGTGTCCTCGGCCCAACCATCTTCAGCTGCTTCATCAATGACCTTCCCTCCATCATAAGGTCAGAAATGGGGATGTTCGCTGATGATTGCACAGTGTTCAGTTCCATTAGCAACCCCTCAGATAATGAAGTTGTCCAAGCCCGCATGCAGCAAGACCTGGACAACATCCAGGCTTGGGCTCATAAGTGGCAAGTAACATTCGCACCAGATAAGTGCCAGGCAATGACCATCTCCAACAAGAGAGAGTCTAACCACCTCCCCTTGACATTCAACGGCATTACCATCGCCGAATCTCCCACCATCAACATCCTGGGGGTCACCATTGACCAGAAACTTAACTGGACCAGCCATATAAATACTGTGGCTACGAGAGCAGGTCAGAGGCTGGGTATTCTGCGGCGAGTGACTCACCTCCTGACTCCCCAAAGCCTTTCCACCATCTACAAGGCACAGGTCAGGAGTGTGATGGAATACTCTCCACTTGCTTGGATGAGTGCAGCTCCAACAACACTCAAGAAGCTCGACACCATCCAGGACAAAGCAGCCCGCTTGATTGGTACCCCATCCACCACCCTAAACATTCACTCCCTTCACCACCGGCGCACTGTGGCTGCAGTGTGCACCATCCACAGGATGCACTGCAGCAACTCGCCAAGGCTTCTTCGACAGCACCTCCCAAACCCGCGACCTCTACCACCTAGAAGGACAAGAGCAGCAGGCGCATGGGAACAACACCACCTGCACGTTCCCCTCCAAGTCACACACCATCCCGACTTGGAAATATATCGCCGTTCCTTCATCGTCGCTGGGTCAAAATCCTGGAACTCCCTTCCTAACAGCACTGTGGGAGAACCTTCACCACACGGACTGCAGCGGTTCAAGAAGGCGGCTCACCACCACCTTCTCGAGGGCAATGAGGGATGGGCAATAAATGCCGGCCTCGCCAGCGACGCCCACATCCCGTGAACGAATAAAAAAAAGAATTCCCCAAAACCACAACACAAATCACCAGCTCAGTGATTGGAGCTTTCAATAAAAACCTGAGATACGATTCACCCCCCCCCCCGATCCCCATCTAATCTCTGGGCTCTGTTACCCACAGTGACCCCCCCCCCGATCCCCCTCTAATCTCTGGGCTCTGTTACCCCCAGTGACCCCCCACCCCGATCTCCCTCTAATCTCTGGGCTCTGTTACCCACAGTGACCCCCCCCGATCTCCCTCTAAACTCTGGGCTCTGTTACCCACAGTGACCCCCCCCCGATCTCCCTCTAATCTCTGGGCTCTGTTACCCACAGTGACCCCCCCCCCCCGATCCCCATCTAATCTCTGGGCTCTGTTACCCACAGTGACCCCCCCCCCCCGATCTCCCTCTAATCTCTGGGCTCTGTTACCCACAGTGACCCCCCCCGATCTCCCTCTAATCTCTGGGCTCTGTTACCCACAGTGACCCCCCCCCGATCTCCCTCTAATCTCTGGGCTCTGTTACCCCCAGTGACCCCCCTCCCCCCGATCTCCCTCTAATCTCTGGGCTCTGTTACCCACAGTGACCCCCCCCCCCGATCTCCCTCTAATCTCTGGGCTCTGTTACCCCCAGTGACCCCCCTCCCCCCGATCCCCATCTAATCTCTGGGCTCTGTTACCCACAGTGACCCCCCCCCCCCGATCTCCCTCTAATCTCTGGGCTCTGTTACCCACAGTGACCCCCCCCCCCCGATCTCCCTCTAATCTCTGGGCTCTGTTACCCACAGTGACCCCCCCCCGATCTCCCTCTAATCTCTGGGCTCTGTTACCCACAGTGACCCCCCCCCCCCCGATCTCCCTCTAATCTCTGGGCTCTGTTACCCCCAGTGACCCCCCCCGATCTCCCTCTAATCTCTGGGCTCTGTTACCCACAGTGACCCCCCCCCCCCGATCTCCCTCTAATCTCTGGGCTCTGTTACCCACAGTGACCCCCTCCCCCCGATCTCCCTCTAATCTCTGGGCTCTGTTACCCCCAGTGACCCCCCCGATCCCCCTCTAATCTCTGGGCTCTGTTACCCACAGTGACCCCCCCCCCCCCCGATCTCCCTCTAATCTCTGGGCTCTGTTACCCACAGTGACCCCCCCCCCCGATCTCCCTCTAATCTCTGGGCTCTGTTACCCACAGTGACCCCCCCCCCCCCGATCTCCCTCTAATCTCTGGGCTCTGTTACCCACAGTGACCCCCCTCCCCCCGATCTCCCTCTAATCTCTGGGCTCTGTTACCCACAGTGACCCCCCCCCCCGATCTCCCTCTAATCTCTGGGCTCTGTTACCCCCAGTGACCCCCCCCCCCCGCCCCCGATCTCCCTCTAATCTCTGGGCTCTGTTACCCCCAGTGACCCCCCCCCCCCGATCTCCCTCTAATCTCTGGGCTCTGTTACCCACAGTGACCCCTCCCCCCGATCTCCCTCTAATCTCTGGGCTCTGTTACCCCCAGTGACCCCCCCCCCCCGATCTCCCTCTAATCTCTGGGCTCTGTTACCCACAGTGACCCCTCCCCCCGATCTCCCTCTAATCTCTGGGCTCTGTTACCCACAGTGACCCCTCCCCCCGATCTCCCTCTAATCTCTGGGCTCTGTTACCCCCAGTGACCCCCCCCCCGATCCCCCTCTAATCTCTGGGCTCTGTTACCCCCAGTGACCCCCCCCCCCCGATCTCCCTCTAATCTCTGGGCTCTGTTACCCCCAGTGACCCCCCCCTGATCTCCCTCTAATCTCTGGGCTCTGTTACCCACAGTGACCCCTCCCCCCGATCTCCCTCTAATCTCTGGGCTCTGTTACCCCCAGTGACCCCCCCCCGATCTCCCTCTAATCTCTGGGCTCTGTTACCCACAGTGACCCCCCCTGATCTCCCTCTAATCTCTGGGCTCTGTTACCCACAGTGACCCCCACCCCCCGATCCCCCTCTAATCTCTGGGCTCTGTTACCCACAGTGACCCCCCCCCCCCGATCTCCCTCTAATCTCTGGGCTCTGTTACCCACAGTGACCCCTCCCCCCGATCTCCCTCTAATCTCTGGGCTCTGTTACCCACAGTGACCCCTCCCCCCGATCTCCCTCTAATCTCTGGGCTCTGTTACCCACAGTGACCCCTCCCCCCGATCTCCCTCTAATCTCTGGGCTCTGTTACCCCCAGTGACCCCCCCCCCCGATCTCCCTCTAATCTCTGGGCTCTGTTACCCACAGTGACCCCCCCACCCTGATCTCCCTCTAATCTCTGGGCTCTGTTACCCACAGTGACCCCCCCCCGATCTCCCTCTAATCTCTGGGCTCTGTTACCCACAGTGACCCCCCCCCGATCTCCCTCTAATCTCTGGGCTCTGTTACCCACAGTGACCCCTCCCCCCGATCTCCCTCTAATCTCTGGGCTCTGTTACCCACAGTGACCCCCCCCCCCCCGATCTCCCTCTAATCTCTGGGCTCTGTTACCCACAGTGACCCCCCCCTGATCTCCCTCTAATCTCTGGGCTCTGTTACCCCCAGTGACCCCCCCCCCCCGATCTCCCTCTAATCTCTGGGCTCTGTTACCCACAGTGACCCCCCCCCCCGATCTCCCTCTAATCTCTGGGCTCTGTTACCCCCAGTGACCCCCCCCTCCGATCCCCCTCTAATCTCTGGGCTCTGTTACCCACAGTGACCCCTCCCCCCGATCTCCCTCTAATCTCTGGGCTCTGTTACCCACAGTGACCCCCCCCCCCCGATCTCCCTCTAATCTCTGGGCTCTGTTACCCCCAGTGACCCCCCCCCCCGATCTCCCTCTAATCTCTGGGCTCTGTTACCCACAGTGACCCCCCCCTGATCTCCCTCTAATCTCTGGGCTCTGTTACCCACAGTGACCCCCCCCTGATCTCCCTCTAATCTCTGGGCTCTGTTACCCCCAGTGACCCCCCCCCCCGATCCCCCTCTAATCTCTGGGCTCTGTTACCCACAGTGACCCCCCCCCCCCGATCTCCCTCTAATCTCTGGGCTCTGTTACCCCCAGTGACCCCCCCCCCCGATCCCCCTCTAATCTCTGGGCTCAGTTACCCACAGTGACCCCCCCCCGATCTCCCTCTAATCTCTGGGCTCTGTTACCCACAGTGACCCCCCCCCCCCGATCTCCCTCTAATCTCTGGGCTCTGTTACCCACAGTGACCCCCCTCCCCCCGATCTCCCTCTAATCTCTGGGCTCTGTTACCCACAGTGACCCCCCCCGATCCCCATCTAATCTCTGGGCTCTGTTACCCACAGTGACCCCCCCCCCCCCGATCTCCCTCTAATCTCTGGGCTCTGTTACCCCCAGTGACCCCCCCCCGATCCCCCTCTAATCTCTGGGCTCTGTTACCCACAGTGACCCCCCCGCCCCCGATCTCCCTCTAATCTCTGGGCTGTGTTACCCCCAGTGACCCCCCCCGATCTCCCTCTAATCTCTGGGCTCTGTTACCCCCAGTGACCCCCCCCGATCTCCCTCTAATCTCTGGGCTCTGTTACCCCCAGTGACCCCCCCCGATCTCCCTCTAATCTCTGGGCTCTGTTACCCACAGTGACCCCCCCCCCGATCTCCCTCTAATCTCTGGGCTCTGTTACCCCCAGTGACTCCCCCCGCCCCGATCTCCCTCTAATCTCTGGGCTCTGTTACCCCCAGTGACCCCCCCCCCCCGATCCCCCTCTAATCTCTGGGCTCTGTTACCCCCAGTGACCCCCCCCGATCCCCCTCTAATCTCTGGGCTCTGTTACCCACAGTGACACCCCCCCCGATCTCCCTCTAATCTCTGGGCTCTGTTACCCCCAGTGACCCCCCCCCCCCCGATCTCCCTCTAATCTCTGGGCTCTGTTACCCACAGTGACCCCCCCCGATCTCCCTCTAATCTCTGGGCTCTGTTACCCCCAGTGACCCCCCCCGCCCCGATCTCCCTCTAATCTCTGGGCTCTGTTACCCCCAGTGACCCCCCCGATCTCCCTCTAATCTCTGGGCTCTGTTACCCCCAGTGACCCCCCCCCGATCCCCCTCTAATCTCTGGGCTCTGTTACCCACAGTGACCCCCCCCCCCCCGATCCCCCTCTAATCTCTGGGCTCTGTTACCCCCAGTGACCCCCCCCCCCGATCTCCCTCTAATCTCTGGGCTCTGTTACCCACAGTGACCCCCCCCCCCGATCCCCCTCTAATCTCTGGGCTCTGTTACCCCCAGTGACCCCCCCCCCCGATCTCCCTCTAATCTCTGGGCTCTGTTACCCACAGTGACCCCCCCCCCCGATCCCCCTCTAATCTCTGGGCTCTGTTACCCACAGTGACCCCCCCCCCCCGATCCCCCTCTAATCTCTGGGCTCTGTTACCCACAGTGACCCCCCCCCCCCGATCTCCCTCTAATCTCTGGGCTCTGTTACCCCCAGTGACCCCCCCCCCATCTCCCTCTAATCTCTGGGCTCTGTTACCCACAGTGACCCCCCCCCCCCGATCTCCCTCTAATCTCTGGGCTCTGTTACCCACAGTGACCCCCCCCCCCCGATCTCCCTCTAATCTCTGGGCTCTGTTACCCCCAGTGACCCCCCCCGATCCCCCTCTAATCTCTGGGCTCTGTTACCCCCAGTGACCCCCCCCCCCCCGATCTCCCTCTAATCTCTGGGCTCTGTTACCCCCAGTGACCCCTCCCCCCTGATCTCCCTCTAATCTCTGGGCTCTGTTACCCACAGTGACACCCCCCCGATCCCCCTCTAATCTCTGGGCTCTGTTACCCACAGTGACCCCCCCCCCCCAATCTCCCTCTAATCTCTGGGCTCTGTTACCCACAGTGACCCCCCCCCCCGATCCCCCTCTAATCTCTGGGCTCTGTTACCCACAGTGACCCCCCCCCTGATCTCCCTCTAATCTCTGGGCTCTGTTACCCACAGTGACCCCCCCCCGATCTCCCTCTAATCTCTGGGCTCTGTTACCCACAGTGACCCCTCCCCCCGATCCCCCTCTAATCTCTGGGCTCTGTTACCCACAGTGAACCCCCCCCGATCTCCCTCTAATCTCTGGGCTCTGTTACCCCCAGTGAACCCCCCCCGATCTCCCTCTAATCTCTGGGCTCTGTTACCCACAGTGACCCCCCCCCCGATCTCCCTCTAATCTCTGGGCTCTGTTACCCACAGTGACCCCCCCCCCCGATCTCCCTCTAATCTCTGGGCTCTGTTACCCACAGTGACCCCCCCCCCCGATCTCCCTCTAATCTCTGGGCTCTGTTACCCACAGTGACCCCCCCCCGATCTCCCTCTAATCTCTGGGCTCTGTTACCCACAGTGACCCCCCCCCCCCGATCCCCCTCTAATCTCTGGGCTCTGTTACCCACATTGACCCCCCCCTGATCTCCCTCTAATCTCTGGGCTCTGTTACCCCCAGTCACCCCCCCCCCCGATCCCCCTCTAATCTCTGGGCTCTGTTACCCACAGTGACCCCCCCCCCCGATCTCCCTCTAATCTCTGGGCTCTGTTACCCACAGTGACCCCCCCCTCCGATCCCCCTCTCATCTCTGGGCTCTGTTACCCACAGTGACCCCTCCCCCCGATCTCCCTCTAATCTCTGGGCTCTGTTACCCACAGTGACCCCCCCCCCCCGATCTCCCTCTAATCTCTGGGCTCTGTTACCCCCAGTGACCCCCCCCCCCGATCTCCCTCTAATCTCTGGGCTCTGTTACCCACAGTGACCCCCCCCCTGATCTCCCTCTAATCTCTGGGCTCTGTTACCCACAGTGACCCCCCCCCGATCTCCCTCTAATCTCTGGGCTCTGTTACCCCCAGTGACCCCCCCCCCCGATCCCCCTCTAATCTCTGGGCTCTGTTACCCACAGTGACCCCCCCCCCCCGATCTCCCTCTAATCTCTGGGCTCTGTTACCCCCAGTGACCCCCCCCCCGATCCCCCTCTAATCTCTGGGCTCAGTTACCCACAGTGACCCCCCCCCGATCTCCCTCTAATCTCTGGGCTCTGTTACCCACAGTGACCCCCCCCCCCCCGATCTCCCTCTAATCTCTGGGCTCTGTTACCCACAGTGACCCCCCTCCCCCCGATCTCCCTCTAATCTCTGGGCTCTGTTACCCACAGTGACCCCCCCCGATCCCCATCTAATCTCTGGGCTCTGTTACCCACAGTGACCCCCCCCCCCCGATCTCCCTCTAATCTCTGGGCTCTGTTACCCCCAGTGACCCCCCCCCGATCCCCCTCTAATCTCTGGGCTCTGTTACCCACAGTGACCCCCCCGCCCCCGATCTCCCTCTAATCTCTGGGCTCTGTTACCCCCAGTGACCCCCCCCCGATCTCCCTCTAATCTCTGGGCTCTGTTACCCCCAGTGACCCCCCCCGATCTCCCTCTAATCTCTGGGCTCTGTTACCCCCAGTGACCCCCCCCGATCTCCCTCTAATCTCTGGGCTCTGTTACCCACAGTGACCCCCCCCCGATCTCCCTCTAATCTCTGGGCTCTGTTACCCCCAGTGACTCCCCCCGCCCCGATCTCCCTCTAATCTCTGGGCTCTGTTACCCCCAGTGACCCCCCCCCCCGATCCCCCTCTAATCTCTGGGCTCTGTTACCCCCAGTGACCCCCCCCGATCCCCCTCTAATCTCTGGGCTCTGTTACCCACAGTGACACCCCCCCCGATCTCCCTCTAATCTCTGGGCTCTGTTACCCCCAGTGACCCCCCCCCCCGATCCCCCTCTAATCTCTGGGCTCTGTTACCCCCAGTGACCCCCCCCCCCCGATCTCCCTCTAATCTCTGGGCTCTGTTACCCACAGTGACCCCCCCCGATCTCCCTCTAATCTCTGGGCTCTGTTACCCCCAGTGACCCCCCCGATCTCCCTCTAATCTCTGGGCTCTGTTACCCCCAGTGACCCCCCCCCGATCCCCCTCTAATCTCTGGGCTCTGTTACCCACAGTGACCCCCCCCCCCCCCCGATCCCCCTCTAATCTCTGGGCTCTGTTACCCCCAGTGACCCCCCCCCCGATCTCCCTCTAATCTCTGGGCTCTGTTACCCACAGTGACCCCCCCCCCCGATCCCCCTCTAATCTCTGGGCTCTGTTACCCACAGTGACCCCCCCCCCCCGATCCCCCTCTAATCTCTGGGCTCTGTTACCCACAGTGACCCCCCCCCCCGATCCCCCTCTAATCTCTGGGCTCTGTTACCCACAGTGACCCCCCCCCCCCGATCTCCCTCTAATCTCTGGGCTCTGTTACCCCCAGTGACCCCCCCCCCATCTCCCTCTAATCTCTGGGCTCTGTTACCCACAGTGACCCCCCCCCCCCCGATCTCCCTCTAATCTCTGGGCTCTGTTACCCACAGTGACCCCCCCCCCCCCGATCTCCCTCTAATCTCTGGGCTCTGTTACCCCCAGTGACCCCCCCCCGATCCCCCTCTAATCTCTGGGCTCTGTTACCCCCAGTGACCCCCCCCCCCCCCGATCTCCCTCTAATCTCTGGGCTCTGTTACCCCCAGTGACCCCTCCCCCCTGATCTCCCTCTAATCTCTGGGCTCTGTTACCCACAGTGACACCCCCCCGATCCCCCTCTAATCTCTGGGCTCTGTTACCCACAGTGACCCCCCCCCCCCGATCTCCCTCTAATCTCTGGGCTCTGTTACCCACAGTGACCCCCCCCCCCGATCCCCCTCTAATCTCTGGGCTCTGTTACCCACAGTGACCCCCCCCTGATCTCCCTCTAATCTCTGGGCTCTGTTACCCACAGTGACCCCCCCCCGATCTCCCTCTAATCTCTGGGCTCTGTTACCCACAGTGACCCCTCCCCCCGATCCCCCTCTAATCTCTGGGCTCTGTTACCCACAGTGAACCCCCCCCGATCTCCCTCTAATCTCTGGGCTCTGTTACCCACAGTGACCCCCCCCCCGATCTCCCTCTAATCTCTGGGCTCTGTTACCCACAGTGACCCCCCCCCCCGATCTCCCTCTAATCTCTGGGCTCTGTTACCCACAGTGACCCCCCCCCCCGATCTCCCTCTAATCTCTGGGCTCTGTTACCCACAGTGACCCCCCCCCGATCTCCCTCTAATCTCTGGGCTCTGTTACCCACAGTGACCCCCCCCCCCGATCCCCCTCTAATCTCTGGGCTCTGTTACCCACATTGACCCCCCCCTGATCTCCCTCTAATCTCTGGGCTCTGTTACCCACAGTGACCCCCCCCCCGATCTCCCTCTAATCTCTGGGCTCTGTTACCCACAGTGACCCCTCCCCGATCTCCCTCTAATCTCTGGGCTCTGTTACCCACAGTGACCCCCCCCCCCTGATCTCCCTCTAATCTCTGGGCTCTGTTACCCACAGTGACCCCCCCCCCCCCGATCTCCCTCTAATCTCTGGGCTCTGTTACCCACAGTGACCCCCCCCCCCCGATCTCCCTCTAATCTCTGGGCTCTGTTACCCACAGTGACCCCCCCCCGATCTCCCTCTAATCTCTGGGCTCTGTTACCCACAGTGACCCCCCCCCCCGATCTCCCTCTAATCTCTGGGCTCTGTTACCCACAGTGACCCCCCCCCCCCGATCTCCCTCTAATCTCTGGGCTCTGTTACCCACAGTGACCCCCCCCCCCCCGATCACCCTCTAATCTCTGGGCTCTGTTACCCCCAGTGACCCCCCCCCGATCTCCCTCTAATCTCTGGGCTCTGTTACCCACAGTGACCCCCCTCCCCCCGATTTCCCTCTAATCTCTGGGCTCTGTTACCCACAGTGACCCCTCCCCCCGATCTCCCTCTAATCTCTGGGCTCTGTTACCCCCAGTGACCCCCCCCCCCCGATCTCCCTCTAATCTCTGGGCTCTGTTACCCACAGTGACCCCTCCCCCCGATCTCCCTCTAATCTCTGGGCTCTGTTACCCACAGTGACCCCCCCCCCCCGATCTCCCTCTAATCTCTGGGCTCTGTTACCCCCAGTGACCCCCCCCCCCGATCTCCCTCTAATCTCTGGGCTCTGTTACCCCCAGTGACCCCCCCCCCCGATCTCCCTCTAATCTCTGGGCTCTGTTACCCACAGTGACCCCCCCCCCCCGATCTCCCTCTAATCTCTGGGCTCTGTTACCCACAGTGACCCCCCCCCCCGATCTCCCTCTAATCTCTGGGCTCTGTTACCCACAGTGACCCCCCCCGATCCCCCTCTAATCTCTGGGCTCTGTTACCCCCAGTGACCCTCCCCCCCCCCGATCACCCTCTAATCTCTGGGCTCTGTTACCCACAGTGACCCCCCCCGATCCCCATCTAATCTCTGGGCTCTGTTACCCACAGTGACCCCCCCCGATCTCCCTCTAATCTCTGGGCTCTGTTACCCACAGTGACCCCCCCCACCGATCTCCCTCTAATCTCTGGGCTCTGTTACCCACAGTGACCCCCCCCCCCCGATCTCCCTCTAATCTCTGGGCTCTGTTACCCACAGTGACCCCCCCCCCGATCTCCCTCTAATCTCTGGGCTCTGTTACCCACAGTGACCCCCCCCCCCGATCTCCCTCTAATCTCTGGGCTCTGTTACCCACAGTGACCCCCCCCGATCTCCCTCTAATCTCTGGGCTCTGTTACCCACAGTGAACCCCCCCCCCCCGATCCCCCTCTAATCTCTGGGCTCTGTTACCCACAGTGACCCACCCCCGATCTCCCTCTAATCTCTGGGCTCTGTTACCCCCAGTGACCCCTCCCCCCGATCTCCCTCTAATCTCTGGGCTCTGTTACCCACAGTGACCCCCCCCGATCTCCCTCTAATCTCTGGGCTCTGTTACCCCCAGTGACCCCCCCCCCCCCGATCTCCCTCTAATCTCTGGGCTCTGTTACCCCCAGTGACCCCCCCCCCCCGATCTCCCTCTAATCTCTGGGCTCTGTTACCCACAGTGACCCCCCGCCCGATCTCCCTCTAATCTCTGGGCTCTGTTACCCACAGTGACCCCCCCCCCCCCGATCTCCCTCTAATCTCTGGGCTCTGTTACCCACAGTGACCCCCCCGCCCGATCTCCCTCTAATCTCTGGGCTCTGTTACCCCCAGTGACCCCCCCCCCCGATCTCCCTCTAATCTCTGGGCTCTGTTACCCACAGTGACCCCCCCCGATCTCCCTCTAATCTCTGGGCTCTGTTACCCACAGTGACCCCCGCCCCCCGATCTCCCACTAATCTCTGGGCTCTGTTACCCACAGTGACCCCCCCCCCCCGATCTCCCTCTAATCTCTGGGCTCTGTTACCCCCAGTTACCCCCCCCCCCCCGATCTCCCTCTAATCTCTGGGCTCTGTTACCCACAGTGACCCCCTCCCCCCGATCCCCCTCTAATCTCTGGGCTCTGTTACCCCCAGTTACACCCCCCCGATCCCCCTCTAATCTCTGGGCTCTGTTACCCACAGTGACCCCCTCCCCCCGATCCCCCTCTAATCTCTGGGCTCTGTTACCCCCAGTGACCCTCCCCCCCCCCCGATCTCCCTCTAATCTCTGGGCTCTGTTACCCACAGTGACCCCCACCGATCTCCCTCTAATCTCTGGGCTCTGTTACCCACAGTGACCCCCCCCCCCGATCTCCCTCTAATCTCTGGGCTCTGTTACCCACAGTGACCCCCCCCGATCTCCCTCTAATCTCTGGGCTCTGTTACCCACAGTGACCCCCCCCCGATCTCCCTCTAATCTCTGGGCTCTGTTACCCACAGTGACCCCCCCCGATCTCCCTCTAATCTCTGGGCTCTGTTACCCACAGTGACCCCCCCCCCCCGATCTCCCTCTAATCTCTGGGCTCTGTTACCCACAGTGACCCCCCCCGATCTCCCTCTAATCTCTGGGCTCTGTTACCCACAGTGACCCCCCCCCCCCGATCTCCCTCTAATCTCTGGGCTCTGTTACCCACAGTGACCCCCTCCCCCCGATCCCCCTCTAATCTCTGGGCTCTGTTACCCCCAGTTACCCCCCCCCCCCCGATCCCCCTCTAATCTCTGGGCTCTGTTACCCACAGTGACCCCCTCCCCCCGATCCCCCTCTAATCTCTGGGCTCTGTTACCCCCAGTTACCCCCCCCCCCCGATCTCCCTCTAATCTCTGGGCTCTGTTACCCACAGTGACCCCCTCCCCCCGATCCCCCTCTAATCTCTGCTCCGTGGTGATCCAATTGGCCCAGATGCAGGAACAGAACTTTCTGACCCGTCCTCTTTCCCATAATAAACCGAACCTTGAACTCCACCATCTTGTGCTCCCTGATCCCGAGGAGTCTCCGACTCCGACTCCGACCTCATCTCCCATCTCCTGGTTGTTACTTGATATCAGCTCCAGTTCCTGCTTGCAACAAGTCAACAACAACAACTTGCATTCATTTAGCGCCTTTAACATCGTAACATGGCCCAAGGCGCTTCACAGGAGAGTTTATCAGACAAAAATTAACATTGAGCTCAAGAAGGAGACATTAGGACAGGTGACCAAAAGCTTGTTCGAAGAGGTCGGTTTTAAGGAGCGTCTTAAAGGAGAGAGAGGTGGAGAGGGGGAGAGGTTTAGGGAGGGAATTCCAGAGCTGAGGTGGGGCGAAGGGGGTGGGAGGGACTGGAGGCCAAAGTTGGAGGAACGCAGAGTTGGGTCATTGACCAATTCTCCCCTGTTGCCTCCTTTTTAGATTCCCCAACATGCACCCAGTGAACTGAAACCACCCAGAACACTCCCATCACTTCCTCGACATCACTCCCGTTATTTAAACCACTCAGCTCTTGGCCCACTCCCTCTTCCTGGTCCATACTGATCTCCACAGTTAATTTCCTTCTCTTCACGTGGGTACAGATGTGGGCACAGATGTGGGTACAGTGGTGCAATGGTTCTGTTACTGGACCAGTAATCCAGAGATCATGAGTTCAGATCTAACTGTGGGCAGTTTGAAAATTCAAATTCAGTTTAAAAAAAAACGGGAGATAAAAATCTGGTCTCAGTAAAAGTGACCATGAAACTGACGGATTGTCGTAAAATCCCAACTGGTTCATTAATGTCCTTTAGGGAAGGAAACCTGCCGTCCTTACCCGGTCTGGGCCTGGATGTGACTCCAGTCCCACACCAACGTGGTTGACCCTTAACCTCCCTCTGAAGTGGCCGAGCGAGACACTCAGTTTGTATCAAACCCGCTCCCAGTGGTTCAAGAAGAAGGCCCAGCACCACCTTCTCAGGGCAACTCGGGATGGGCAATAAATGCCGGCCTTGCCAGCGACGCCCACATCCCCAGAATGAATAAAAAAATAACACACCAGCACCTTAAACTATGTGAAAATAATCCCATCCCGAATGCTGATGGTAAATAATTCATTCTGATTCCCAATGGATGGAGAATATATAAACCTGGTGCTAATGTCACCGTATAAACTGCCTCTTCATTCCACTGTTCTCAGAATTAATGCGCTTTGTGAGAAACTTCAATAGTTCAGCAAGTCATAAATATTTAACACCCAAACCTCAATGTTCACTTTAATCGAGGGTGGAGAAGGAATGATTTTGTGCAGGTTGTAAGAATGAATTGAGCTGTTGCAGTATCTCGGCCTGGACCCAGTGCGGGAGGGGGGCTGCAGGGGGGGCTTTAGGGACAATGTGGTCGTCCAGGCAACGAGCCAGCGATGGAAGGACTTTCCAGTCACATTTCTCTGATCAGTGAATCAGTAAAGATGAGGGAGTTGTCCAGCTCGCCCTTCCTTAGAAACCTGGGATTGCTGCATCGAACCCTCCCCGGAAAACCGTTTCCTCTCCCAGTCCCCGGCCCACAGCCCATTCCGGGTATTAATCACTCTCGGTGTGAAGTGTCTCCTGACATCAGTCCTGAACCTGCCTTTTCCCAGTCTGTCCCTGGGGCTCCTGGTCCTGCAGTCACCGTTTCACTTGTAATAAAGGAGGAATATTGGACCCAGGGGGTCGGGAAAACTCCCGGCTCTTCTCCAAATAACTGGGCGGGATCTTTCACCGCCTCCTGAACAGGCAGCCTGGGCCTCGATTTAACGTCTCATCCTGAGGACAGAGGTCCCTCTGTAGGGGGGGAGCGTTACTCTGGTGGGGAAGGAGACACACCAGACTGTCCTGTCTGAGGGTCAGGAGTCGTTCAGTGAGAGTGATGGTCCTGGGACACACCAGACTGTCCTGTCTGGGGGTCAGGGGTCATTTAGTGGGAGTGATGGTCCTGGGACACACCAGACTGTCCTGTCTGAGGGTCAGGGGTCGAGCAGTGGGAGCGATGGTCCTGGGACACACCAGACTGTCCTGTCTGAGGGTCAGGGGTCGAGCAGTGGGAGTGATGGTCCTGTTCATTCTCGATGTGTAAAAGTCATTCATTGAACGTTGAGAGATTCGGGATATTTGAGAGACGGGAACGGGAGTTCGAGAAATGGGACTCCAGCCGTTACTTCGAGCCTCTGAGAGTGAGGTCTGTGTCACACTGAGCACTCTGATACATTGCCCATGTTTAATATTCAGCCCAAACACCCCGTCATTTACAGGTTTGGACACTCACATCTTTCACCAGCAAGCTGCTGTCGGCAAACAGACTCTTGGGAATGGTCTCCTCATGAAATGAAACCCAAACCCAGCATCGCTGTGTCCTGTCCATGTTAATGCAGCATCGCTGTGTCCTGTCCGTGTTAATGCAGCATCGCTGTGTCCTGTCCGTGTTAATGCTGCATCGCTGTGTCCTGTCCGTGTTAATGCAGCATCGCTGTGTCCTGTCCGTGTTAATGCAGCATCGCTGTGTCCTGTCCGTGTTAATGCAGCATCGCTGTGTCCTGTCCGTGTTAATGCAGCATCTCTGTGTCCTGTCCCTGTTAATGCAGCATCGCTGTGTCCTGTCCGTGTTAATGCAGCATCGCTGTGTCCTGTCCGTGTTAATGCAGCATCGCTGTGTCCTGTCCGTGTTAATGCAGCATCTCTGTGTCCTGTCCGTGTTAATGCAGCATCGCTGTGTCCTGTCCATGTTAATGCAGCATCCCTGTGTCCTGTCCGTGTTAATGCAGCATCGCTGTGTCCTGTCCGTGTTAATGCAGCATCCCTGTGTCCTGTCCGTGTTAATGCAGCATCGCTGTGTCCTGTCCGTGTTAATGCAGCATCGCTGTGTCCTGTCCGTGTTAATGCAGCATCGCTGTGTCCTGTCCCTGTTAATGCAGCATCGCTGTGTCCTGTCCGTGTTAATGCAGCATCGCTGTGTCCTGTCCGTGTTAATGCAGCATCGCTGTGTCCTGTCCGTGTTAATGCAGCATCGCTGTGTCCTGTCCCTGTTAATGCAGCATCGCTGTGTCCTGTCCCTGTTAATGCAGCATCGCTGTGTCCTGTTCGTGTTAATGCAGCATCACTGTGTCCTGTCCGTGTTAATGCAGCATCGCTGTGTCCTGTCCGTGTTAATGCAGCATCGCTGTGTCCTGTCCGTGTTAATGCAGCATCACTGTGTCCTGTCCGTGTTAATGCAGCATCGCTGTGTCCTGTCCGTGTTAATGCAGCATCGCTGTGTCCTGTCCGTGTTAATGCAGCATCGCTGTGTCCTGTCCCTGTTAATGCAGCATCGCTGTGTCCTGTCCCTGTTAATGCAGCATCGCTGTGTCCTGTCCGTGTTAATGCAGCATCGCTGTGTCCTGTCCGTGTTAATGCAGCATCGCTGTGTCCTGTCCATGTTAATGCAGCATCGCTGTGTCCTGTCCGTGTTAATGCAGCATCGCTGTGTCCTGTCCGTGTTAATGCAGCATTGCTGTGTCCTGTCCCTGTTAATGCAGCATCGCTGTGTCCTGTCCGTGTTAATGCAGCATCGCTGTGTCCTGTCCCTGTTAATGCAGCATCGCTGTGTCCTGTCCGTGTTAATGCAGCATCGCTGTGTCCTGTCCGTGTTAATGCAGCATCGCTGTGTCCTGTCCCTGTTAATGCAGCATCACTGTGTCCTGTCCGTGTTAATGCAGCATCGCTGTGTCCTGTCCGTGTTAATGCAGCATCGCTGTGTCCTGTCCGTGTTAATGCAGCATCGCTGTGTCCTGTCCATGTTAATGCAGCATCGCTGTGTCCTGTCCGTGTTAATGCAGCATCGCTGTGTCCTGTCCGTGTTAATGCAGCATCGCTGTGTCCTGTCCGTGTTAATGCAGCATCGCTGTGTCCTGTCCCTGTTAATGCAGCATCGCTGTGTCCTGTCCGTGTTAATGCAGCATCGCTGTGTCCTGTCTGTGTTAATGCACCATCGCTGTATCCTGTCCCTGTTAATGCAGCATCGCTGTGTCCTGTCCATGTTAATGCAGCATCGCTGTGTCCTGTCCGTGTTAATGCAGCATCGCTGTGTCCTGTCCGTGTTAATGCAGCATCGCTGTGTCCTGTCCGTGTTAATGCAGCATCGCTGTGTCCTGTCCGTGTTAATGCAGCATCGCTGTGTCCTGTCCGTGTTAATGCAGCATCGCTGTGTCCTGTCCATGTTAATGCAGCATCGCTGTGTCCACTCCATGTTAATGCAGCATCGCTGTGTCCTGTGCATGTTAATGCAGTATCGCTGTGTCCTGTCCGTGTTAATGCAGCATCTCTGTGTCCTGTCCCTGTTAATGCAGCATCGCTGTGTCCTGTCCATGTTAATGCAGCATCGCTGTGTCCTGTGCATGTTAATGCAGTATCGCTGTGTCCTGTCCATGTTCATGCAGCATCGCTGTGTCCTGTCTATGTTAATGCAGCATCGCTGTGTCCTGTCCGTGTTACTGCAGCATCGCTGTGTCCTGTCCATGTTCATGCAGCATCGCTGTGTCCTGTCCATGTTAATGCAGCATCGCTGTGTCCTGTCCATGTTAATGCAGCATCGCTGTGTCCTGTCCGTGTTAATGCAGCATCGCTGTGTCCTGTGCATGTTAATGCAGCATCGCTGTGTCCTGTCCATGTTAATGCAGCATCGCTGTGTCCTGTCCATGTTAATGCAGCATCGCTGTGTCCTGTCCGTGTTAATGCAGCATCGCTGTGTCCTGTCCGTGTTAATGCAGCATCGCTGTGTCCTGTCCGTGTTAATGCAGCATCGCTGTGTCCTGTCCGTGTTAATGCAGCATCGCTGTGTCCTGTCCATGTTCATGCTGCTCACAGCGTACAAATTGTTAGCAAAATTAAAGCCCATGGGATTAAAGGGACAGTGACTGTGTGGATACAAAATTGGCTCAGGGACAGAAAGCAGAGAGTAGTGGTGAACGGTTGGTTTTCAGACTGGAGGGAAGTTTACAGTGGTGTCCCCCAGGGGTCAGGATTAGGACCACTGCTCTTTTTGATATATATTAATGACCTGGACTTGGGTATACGGAGCATAATTTCAAAGTTTGCAGTTGAAATGAAACTTGGAAAAGTAATAAACAGTGAGGAGGATAGTAACAGACTTCAGGAGGACATAGACAGACTGGTGAAATGGGCAGACACATGGCAGATGAAATTTAACGCAGAGAAGTGTGAAATGGTACATTTTGGTCGGAAGAACGAGGAGAGGCAACATAAACTAAATGGTACAATTTTAAAGAGGGTGCAGGAACAGAGAGACCTGGGGGTGTACGTACACAAATCTTTGAAGGTGGCAGGACAAGGTGAGGAGGCTGTTAAAAAAGCACACGGGATCCTGGGCTTTATTAACAGAGTACAAAAACGAGGAAGTTATTCTAAACCTTTATAAAACACTGGGTAAGCCTCAGTTTAGGAAGGATGTCAAGACCTTGGAGAGGGTGCAGAGGAGATTTATTAGAATGGTCCCAGGGATGAAGTACTTCAATTATGTGGAGAGACTGGAGAAGCTGGGGTTGTTTCTCCTTCGAGCAGAGAAGGTTAAGGGGAGATTTAATAGAGGTGTTCAAAATCATGAAGGGTTTTGAGAGTAAATAAAGTAATCAGAGGACACAGATTTAAGGTAATTGGTGAAAGAACCAGAGGGGAGATGAGGAGAATGTTTTTATTCAGCGAGTTGTTCTGATCTGGAATTCACTGCCTGAAAGGGCGGTGGAAGCAGATTCAATAATAACTTTCAAAAGGAGAAATTTGCAGGACTATGGGGAGAGAGCAGGGGGAGTGGGACCAATTGGATAGATCTTTCAAAGAGCCGGCACAGGCACGATGGGCTGAATGGCCTCCTCCTGCGATCCATGATCTGACTCATCAAACATTCTCCACAGAGAGAGGTTCCTGGCTCAGACCCGGTACAGACCCGGTTAAAGGGGGGGGCCTGAGACCCCACACATCGAGTGGGAGGGGGAGGGGATTAGGGGAGAGGGTTCAGGGGGCAGGGTGGCGGGTTTGCTGATTCCAGGCGCTGGTTGAACGGAGGCAGCGCGGGGGAGAAAAGGCCCCATCGACAGCGTTGCACTCTGGGAGATTGAGTCACCTGACGCCGTGGCCTCGGGCAGTAGGGGGAGGGGCGCTGGCGGCGGCCATGTTGGCTCTCATGGCTGCGCGGTGAGGTCACTTCCAGTTCGATGCACTGAGCCCAAAGAGCCTTCCCCCTCCCTCTCCCCCTGCCTCTCCCTCTACTCCTCCTGCCCTCCCTCCCCCTCCCTCTCCCCCTCCCCTCCCCCTCTCCTGCTTCTTGAACCGCTGCAGTCCGTGTGGTGAAGGTTCTCCCACAGTGCTGTTCGGTCGGGAGTTCCAGGATTTGGACCCAGTGACGATGAAGGAACGGCCGATATATTTCCAAGTCGGGATGGTGTGTGACTCGGAGGGGAACTTGGAGGTGACGGTGTTCCCATGCACCTGCTGCCCTTGTCCTTCCAGGTGGTGGAGGTGGCGGTTTGGGAGGTGCTGTCGAGGAACAAGAGGGATGGGTTCATTAAGATGTTTACTGAGAGATGGTGAAATAATGAAAGGCGACAAAGATCGGGACAGATGGGGGGGATCGTTCAGTCCACCTGGATCATAGATCGATGGAAAACTACAATCCCCCTCCCCTTAGTAACACCAGACAATGGTCCACAATCTCACTCGAGCAAACCTGTGGCCCGGAAAATCCGATGACAATCCTCAGATTTCAGCTGGGAAGAGTTCAGGAAATTCCAGATATGATACTGAGCTACAGAGTGAGGTCCAATGTCAGTGGCTCAGTGGGTCGCACTCTCACCTCTGAGTCAGAAGGTCTTAGGTTCAAGTCCCACTCCAGAGACTCAAACACAACATCCAGGCCGACACTCCAATGCAGTACTGAGGGAGTACTGCACTGTCGGAGGGTCAGTAGTGAGGGAGTGCTGCACTGTCGGAGGGTCAGGAGTGAGGGAGGGCTGCACTGTCGGAGGGTCGGTACTGAGGGAGTGCTGCACTGTCGGAGGGTCTGTACTGAGGGAGTGCTGCACTGTCGGAGGGTCGGTACTGAGGGAGTGCTGCACTATCGGAGGGTCAGTACTGAGGGAGCGCTGCACTGTCGGAGGGTCGGTACTGAGGGAGTGCTGCACTGTCGGAGGGTCGGTACTGAGGGAGTGCTGCACTGTCGGAGGGTCAGTCCTGAGGGAGTGCTGCACTGTCGGAGGGTCGGTACTGTGGGAGTGCTGCACTGTTGGAGGGTCTGTACTGAGGGAGTGCTGCACTGTAGGAGGGTCGGTACTGAGGGAGTGCTGCACTGTCGGAGGGTCAGTACTGAGGGAGTGCTGCACTGTCGGAGGTGCCTTCTGTCGGATGAGACGTTAAACCGAGGCCCCGTCTGCCCTCTCAGGTGGATGTAAAAGATCCCGTAGCCACTATTTGAAGAAGAGCAGGGGAGATCTCCCCGGTGTCCTGTCCGATATTTATTCCTCGATCAACATCACAAAGAAACAGATTATCTGCTCATTATCAGTCAGAAAATCTTCAAAGAGTTAATTAAATATTCCTCAACCAATCCAGTGAGAGCGGGTCCCTTGGAATCCTCACTGAGCAATTAGTTAAAGGTTAGAGGATCACGTTTAAGATAAGTTCAGTCGACTGGATAATTCCGTGAGGTATAAATTCACCACAAAAAGGTTTGAGTAAAATGAGACCGTGGGGAATCGAATCAGAGACAGACCGAACGGGAAAGATCAGCCAATCAGGAGCACTGAACTGGAACCTGTCAAATAACTGAGGGCAGGATTTGAGCATCAACCAATGGGGTTAAAGGGTTAAATTCTCACTCGAATAACTGTTGAATGTGATGTTAAAGGCAGCTGGAGAGCAACTCTGTTCGAATTCAATCTATTAAACAGCCAGAAGGAAAATACTGCGGATGCTGGAAATCTGAAATAAAACCAGAAAATGCTGGAAACACTCAGCGAGTGAGGCAGCGTCTGTGGAGAGAGAGAAACAGAGTTAATGTTTCAGGTCAAAGGCCTTTCATCAGAACTGGGAGATGGTAAAGGGTTAAAGTTTTTGAGCAAATACAGAGGCAGGAAAAGGGGGGGAGGGGGAAAGAACAAAAGGGAAGGTCTGTGATAGGGGGGAGGGCAGGAGTGATTAAATGATAAAAGGGATGATGGTGCGAGGCACGGAGGGTGGGAATGGGACAGGGGAAGAAACAAAAGATCGGTCCAGAGGAGCTGTAAATGGCAGCATCAGGACCATTACCAGAACCTGGTGTCCGAAAAAATGGGAGCAGAGGTTCTGATCTGAAGTTATTGAAATCAGTGTTGAGTCCGGAAGGTTGTAAAGTGCCTCATCGAAAGATGAGGAGCTGCTCCTCGAGCTTCCATTGAGCTTCATTGGAACAGTGTAAGAGGCCGAGGACAGAGAGGTCAGAGTGGGAGTGGGACGGGGAATTAAAATGGTGAGTGACCGGCAGGTCAGGGTCACTCCTGCGGACTGAGTGGAGGTGTTGAGTAAAGTGATCACCCAGTCTGTGTTTGGTCTCCCCGATGTAGAGGAGACCGTATCGTGAGCAGCGGATACAGTCCAGTAAACTGAAAGAAGTGCCAGTAAATCCCTGTTTCACCTGGAAGGAGTGTTCGGGGCCCTGGACGGAGGGCCCTTCATTAGAACAGTCGGCAAAATTCAACAGTACTTCATTGGCTGTGAAGCACTTTGGGACGTCCTGAGGTTGTGAAAGGCGCTATATAAATGCAAGTTCTTTCTTTCTTTAATGACTGGGCCCAGAGCTGGGGGGGTTTCAGATCTGATTCTCGCTCAGAGTTAAATGATTGTGTTTGTTTCCCTGGTGAAGGACAAAAAATGCCGTCAGATTTCAGATTCCGCTCTGCCCCCGAGTCTCGGCCTCAGCTCATGTTTCCCACTGCGTTTCTCAATTCTCCCAGTTTTTATTTTGACAGATCGGGCCGTCCAGGATCTAATTACCTCGAGCTCTGCTCATTTATCCTCACCCTGTTTAGAGATTTTAACGCTGTAAATCCTGTTAAATTAGCAGAGCTGGGAGTTGCGGGATTGGGATGAATTCAGACGGTGTGATTCCAGCCCCAGTCCTTCGATATCCCGGGTATTAATCTCACTCCAGTTATCATCATTCACTCTGTGTTAAAACATTTTCTTTTTGCTGTTTCTATTTGTTTTAATCCCCTTCCCTCTCCCTCCCAGCTGCTCCTTGTTGGTCTGAGGTTCCACAGCTCTGGTCACCCCCTCACCCCCCCCAGTACCTCACCCCCAAGGGGCCAGTGTTCATGTGATGGTGAATGTCAGCTGGATATTTGACCTTGGGGGGAATCCTGTCTCCAACCAGTGGTTGAAGATGTCCCATAAACAGCGATGTGATAATGACCGGATAATCTGTTTTATGATGTTGGTTAAGAACATAAGAACATAACATAAGAAATAGGAGCAGGAGTCGGCCATTCGGCCCCTCGAGTCTTCTCCGCCATTCAATCAAATCATGGCTGACCTTTGACCTCAACCGGGTGCGGTAGCATTGTGGTTATGTTACTGGACTAGTAATCCAGAGGACTAATATTCCGGAGTCATGAGTTCAAATCCCGCTACGGCAGCTGGGGAATTTAAATTCAGTTAATTAAATAAAAATCTGGAATTAAAAAAACTAGTATCAGTAATGGTGGCCATGAAACTGCCGGATTGCTGTAAAAACCCATCTGATTCACTAATGTCCTTTAGGGAAGGAAACCTGCCGTCCTTACCCGGTCTGCCCGATACGTGACTCCAGACCCACTGCAATATGGTTGATTCTTAATCGCCCTCTGAAACGGCCTTGGAAGCCCCTCAATTGTTCAAGTTGGCGGCTCACCACCACCTTCTCAAGAGCAATTAGGGATGGGCAACAAATGCCGGCCCTGCCAGCGACACCCACATCCCATGAACGAATTAAAAAAAACTCTCTTGCTGTTTGTGGTATATATTCATGATTTTGACTTGATTGGCAAACTTGCAGACGACGCAAAAATTGTCCGTGTAGTTGATAGTGAAGAGGATAGCTGTAGACTCCAAGAAGATATCAATGGGTTGGTGGAGTGGGCGGAAAAGTGGCAAATGGAATTCAACCCGGAGAAGTGTGAGGTAATGCACTTAGGGAGGGCAAACAGTAAAAGGGAATACGCAGTAAACGGGAATATATTGAGAGGGGTGGAGGGAGTGAGAGACCTTGGAGTGCAGGTGCACAGGTCCCTGAAGGTGGCAGTACAGGTAGATAAGGTTGTGAAGAAGGCATACGGAATGCTCTCCATTATTAGCCGAGGTATAGAATACAAAAGCAGGGATGTAATGATGGAACTGTATAAAACGCTGGTAAGGCCACAGCTGGAGTATTGTGCACAGTTCTGGTCACCACATTACAGGAAGGATGTAATTGCTCTGCAGAGAGTGCAGAGAAGATTTACAAGAATGTTGCCAGGGCTTGAAAATTGCAGCTACGAGGAGAGATTGGATAGGCTGGGGTTGTTTTCGTTGGAGCAGTGGAGGCTGAGGAGAGACTTGATTGAGGTGTACAAAATTATGAGGGGCCCAGATAGAGTAGACAGGAGGTACCTGTTTCCCCTAGTGGAGATTTCAAGAACGAGAGGACATAGATTTAAGCTGATTGGTGGAAGGATTAGAGGGGACATGAGGAAAAACTTTTTTACCCAGAGGGTGGTGGGTGTATGGAATTCACTGCCCGAATTGGTGGTAGAGGCAGGGACCCTCAACTCTTTTAAAAAGTACCTGGACCTGCACCTAAAGTGCTGTAAGCTGCAGGGCTACGGACCGGGTGCTGGATTTGTGGGATTAGAATGGGCACCTGGTTGTTCTTCGAGACGGCGCGGACACGATGGGCTGAATGGCCCCTTCTGTGCTGTATCTTTTCTATGGTTCTATGGTTCTATATTCTTTTGCTGATTACCTTAAATCTGTGTCCTCTGGTTACCGACCCTCCTGCCAATGGAAACAGTTTCTCTTTATTTACTCTATCAAAACCCTTCATGATTTTGAACACCTCTATTAAATCTCCCCTTAACCTTCTCTGCTCTAAGGAGAACAATCCCAGCTTCTCCAGTCTCTCCACATAACTGAAGTCCCTCATCCCGGTCCCATTCTAGTAAATCTCCTCTGCACCCTCTCCAAGGCCTTGACATCCTTCCTAAATTGCGGTGCCCAGAATTGGACACAATTCTCCAGCTGGGTCCTGACCAGTGATTTATAAAGGTTTAGCATAACTTCCTTGCTTTTGTAATCTGTGCCTCTATTTATAAAGCCCAGAACCCTGTACACTTTTTTAACAGCCTTATTAACTTGTCCTGCCATTTTCAATGATTTGTGTCCATCCACCCCCAGGTCTCTCTGTTCCTGCACCCCCTTTAAAATTGTACCATTTAGTTTTCATTCTTCTGACCAAAGTGAATCTCTTCACACTTCTCTTAATATAAATCAAAAAGAGCAGTGGTCCCAACACCGAGCCCTGGGGGACACCACTGTAAACTTCCCTCCAGTCTGAAAAACAACCGCTCACCACTACTCTCTGCTTTCTGTCCCTCAGACAATTTCATACCCACACTCCCACTGTCCCTTTAATCTCATGGGCTTCACATTTGCTGACAAGTCTATTATGTGTTTTGAAAGTCCAATATTATATATAATATATACACATTCATATAGATATAAATATGTGTATATATAGGGTTAATGCATTTAAATATATAAATAAGTGTGTACACTTACATATACCTGCATGTCCTTCTGTACACAAACACACACACTGTATATTGATATAAACCCATTGCCCCCGCCCTTGTCCCACACACAGGACTCTGCCCCTCACTCATTCCCCTGGAACACTGAGGGGACCCAGCCTGAGGAAGGGGATTTACAGGGAGAGTGAGACTGGCCGCGGTGAGGGGGAGGCTGCTCATTTATTCCAGGCTCCAGTTTTCGATCGCTGTCTGTATCCCAGCCATCAGCCCACAGGCAGTGTGTGCAAAGCTTTCACAGACCAGCATTAACACTGAATTAAAGGGCTGGACGGCCCCAATGTGCCGAGTGATTAGTTTCCCGTCTTGGTTCATTCAGTGCGGATGCTGCCGTGGATCGGGGGCTGGACGTGTCGAGCTATCGAGAGAGGGGAACATTCGCCCGTCTCCAGTGAACACACGACTCTCACAAACCAACCGGGATAAAACTGGAAGCTTTAAAGTGGAGCTGGGTCGGTCCAATCAGTCCTGGGAATAATCCGTGCAGGAAATAACCTTCAGAAATAGGCGGTGAGTGAGAGAGAGAAATCGGGGGCTCCGGGCAGGTGGATCGAGATTATTGCAGCCCAACACCATCCATTTATTACAGTGTGTGGACAGTGTACAGCCCACAGCAACAACAACAACTACCTGCATTTATATAGCGCCTTTAAGGGAGGAAAACCTCCCAAGGCCCTTCACAGGGGGGGATTATCAGACAGAATTTAGACCGAGTCACATAAGGAGATATTAGGAGAGGAGACCAAAAACCTGGTCAAAGAGGTGGGTTTTAAGGAGCGTCTTAAAGGAGGAGAGAGAGGTGGAGAGGGGGAGAGGTTTAGGGAGGGAATTCCAGAGCTCAGGGACTCGGCAGCTGAAGGCACGGCCGCCAATGGTGGAGCGATTAAAATCGGGGATGGACAAGAGGCCAGAATTGGAGGAGTGCAGAGATCTCGGAGGGTTGTAGGGCTGGAGGAGGTTACAGAGATAGGGAGGGGCGAGGCCAGGGAGGGATTTGAACACAAGGGTGAGAATTTTAAAATCGAGGCGTTCCCGGACCGGGAGCCAGTGTAGGTCAGTGAGCACAGGGGGTGATGGGTGAACGGGACTCGGTGCGAGTTAGGATACGGGCAGCAGAGTTTTGGATGAGCTTTAGGGGGGATAAAGATCATTGTTTTATTCCAGTTTATACACGGTTCAGTGACACTTCCTGGTTTTATTTCAGTGACAGCAGAGTGTTCAATTTCGAAGCTCTGTTTTTATTTTGATCGATTTCTTTGTCTTCAGATATCTTTTAAATCTAATCTCAGGATCTGTTTCCAGAACTCTCTCGAAATCCCAGAGTAAATTAAAGAGAGTAGGGATAATGGGAAGGTACTCACATTGGCAGGATGTGACTAGTGGAGTCCCGCAGGGATCTGTCTTGGGGCCTCAATTATTCACAATATTTATTAATGACTTAGATGAAGGCATAGAAATTCTCATATCTAAGTTTGCCGATGACACAAAGATTGGTGACATTGTAAGCAGTGTAGATGAAAACATAAAATTACAAAGCGATATTGATAGATTAGGTGAATGGGCAAAACTGTGGCAAATGGAATTCAATGTAGACAAATGTGAGGTCATCCACTTTGGATCAAAAAAGGATAGAACAGGGTACTTTCTAAATGGTAAAAAGTTAAAAACAGTGGATGTCCAAAGGAACTTAGGGGTTCAGGTACATCGATCATTGAAGTGTCATGAACAGGTGCAGAAAATAATCAATAAGGCTAATGGAATGCTGGCCTTTATGTCTAGAGGACTGGAGTACAAGGGGGCAGAAGTTATGCTGCAACTATACAAAACCCTGGTTAGACCGCACCTGGAGTACTGTGAGCAGTTCTGGGCACCGCACCTTCGGAAGGACATATTGGCCTTGGAGGGAGTGCAGCGTGGGTTTACTGGAATGGTACCCGGACTTCAAGGGTTAAGTTACGAGGAGGGATTACACAAATTGGGGTTGTATTCTCTAGAGTTTCGAAGGTTAAGGGGTGATCTGATCGAAGTTTATAAGATATTAAGGGGAACGGATAGGGTGGATAGAGAGAAACTATTTCCGCTGGTTGGGGATTCAAGGAGTAGGGGGCACAGTCTAAAAATTAGAGCCAGATCTTTCAGGAGCGAGATTAGAAAACATTTCTACACACAAAGGGTTGTAGAAGTTTGGAACTCTCTTCCACAAACGGCAATTGATACTAGCTCAATTGCTAAATTTAAATCTGAGATAGATAGCTTTTTGGCAACCAAAGGTATTAAGGGATATGGGCCAAAGGCAGGTATATGGAGTTCGATCACAGATCAGACATGATCTTATCAAATGGCGGAGCAGGCACGAGGGGCCGAATGGCCTCCTCCTGTTCCTATAAATCCCTGGTTAATGCTCGTGTTGTTCTGGGGTTTCTGAAACTGCCCCGTTAATTGTTGGATATTGTTTCTTGGGAGAACAGTGTGGAGCTGTGTTTGGGGAGAGAATTCCTCTCACCCTTTATATCATTTATTAAACTCGATTCCAAATTTACTCTGGTTTCCAGTCAGGACTTAAACATCTGGAATATTAATGATGAATAATAATGAGAGAGCTGTTGCTAAACGATGGAGGTTCGTTAGGAGACGGAGGCTGGTGTGAGTCAGTTTAACACAGAGAGCCCGTGTTAGTGAGAGAGAGAGTCAGACACACAGAGCAGTGTATAAACCCCTTCGTACCTGCCCTGTTACCCCGGTGGGAGCTCGATCCACTCATGCATTTTATAACATGATTACTGATCATTAAAGAAAGAATTGCATTTATATCGGGCCTTTCACCACCTCAGGGTGTCCCAAAGGGCTTCACAGACAATTAAATTCTTTCAAAATTGTAGTCACTGTTGTAATGGAGGAGACACAGCAGACAATTTGTACACAGCAAGATCCCACAAACAGCAATGAGATAATGACAACATCATCTGTTTTAGTGATGTTGGTTGAGGGATAAATATTGGCCGGGACACTGGGGAGAACTCTCCTGCTCTTCCTCAAAATAGTGTCACAGGATCGTTTACATCCACCTGAGAGGACAGACGGGGCTTTAATTTAATGAATCATCGGAAAGAAAGCACCTCCAACAGTGCAGCACTCCCTCAGTACTGCCCTTCTGACAGTGCAGCACTCCCTCAGTACTGCACCTCTGACAGTGCAGCGCTCCCTCAGTACTGCCCCTCGGACAGTGCAGCGCTCCCTCAGTACTGACCCTCCGACAGTGCAGCACTCCCTCAGTACTGACCCTCTGACAGTGCAGCACTCCCTCAGTACTGCCCCTCTGACAATGCAGCACTCCCTCAGTACTGACCCTCCGACAGTGCAGCACTCCCTCAGTACTGACCCTCGGACAGTGCAGCACTCCCTCAGTACTGACCCTCCGACAGTGCAGCATTCCCTCAGGACTGACCCTCGGACAGAGCAGCGCTCCCTCAGTACTGCCCCTCTGACAATGCAGCACTCCCTCAGTACTGACCCTCCGACAGTGCAGCACTCTCTCAGTACTGACCCTCGGTCAGTGCAGCACTCCCTCAGTACTGACCCTCCGACAGTGCAGCATTCCCTCAGGACTGACCCTCGGACAGAGCAGCGCTCCCTCAGTACTGCCCCTCTGACAATGCAGCACTCCCTCAGTACTGACCCTCCGACAGTGCAGCACTCCCTCAGTACTGCCCCTCGGACAGTGCAGCACTCCCTCAGTACTGACCCTCCGACAGTGCAGCACTCCCTCAGGACTGACCCTCCAACAGTGCAGCACTCCCTCAGTACTGCCCCTCGGATAGTGCAGCGCTGCCTCAGTACTGCCCCTCGGACAGTGCAGCACTCCCTCAGTGCTGCACTGAGAGTGTCGGCCTGGATTATGTGCTCAAGTCTCTGGAGTGGGACTTGAATCCACGACCTTCTGACTCAGAGGTGAGAGTGCTGCCCACTGAGCCCAGTCTGGGTGTTATTTTATTTTCTAAGCCCTTGGACAGTTTGACTCCAGTCTGTTGCAGGAAATCCATCTCTGTCCGTCCGTCTCCCTCCTGTCTGAGCCCCAGTCACACCTCATATAAAGCTCATTACAGATTTTACAATCACTGCAACTCCCCTGATTAACAATAGTCCAGGATTAACCCCAGTCTCTGATTAACCCCAGTCCCTGATTAACCCCAGTCTCTGATTAACCCCAGTCCCTGATTAACCCCAGTCTCTGATTAACCCCAGTCCCTGATTAACCCCAGTCTCTGATTAACCCCAGTCCCTGATTAACCCCAGTCTCTGATTAACCCCAGTCCCGGATTAACCCCAGTCCCTGATTAACCCCAGTCTCTGATTAACCCCAGTCCAGGATTAACCCCAGTCCAGGATTAACCCCAGTCTCTGATTAACCCCAGTCCCTGATTAACCCCAGTCTCTGATTAACCCCAGTCTCTGATTAACCCCAGTCCCGGATTAACCCCAGTCCCTGATTAACCCCAGTCCCTGATTAACCCCAGTCTCTGAATAACCCCAGTCCCTGATTAATGCCAGTCTCTGATTAACCCTAGTCCCTGATTAACCCCAGTCCCTGATTAACCCCAGTCTCTGATTAACCCCAGTCCCGGATTAACCCCAGTCTCTGATTAACCCCAGTCTCTGATTAACCCCAGTCTCTGATTAACCCCAGTCCAGGATTAACCCCAGTCCCTGATTAACCCCAGTCTCTGATTAACCCCAGTCCAGGATTAACCCCAGTCCCTGATTAACCCCAGTCTCTGATTAACCCCAGTCTCTGATTAACCCCAGTCCAGGATTAACCCCAGTCTCTGATTAACCCCAGTCTCTGATTAACGCCAGTCCCTGATTAACCCCAGTCTCTGATTAACCCCAGTCTCTGATTAACCCCAGTCCCTGATTAACCCCAGTCCCTGATTAACCCCAGTCCCTGATTAATGCCAGTCTCTGATTAACCCCAGTCTCTGATTAACCCCAGTCTCTGATTAACCCCAGTCCCTGATTAACCCCAGTCTCTGATTAACCCCAGTCCCTGATTAACCCCAGTCCCTGATTAACCCCAGTCTCTGATTAACGCCAGTCCCTGATTAACCCCAGTCCCTGATTAACCCCAGTCTCTGATTAACCCCAGTCTCTGATTAACCCCAGTCCCTGATTTACCCCAGTCTCTGATTAACCCCAGTCCCTGATTAACCCCAGTCCCTGATTAACCCCAGTCTCTGATTAACCCCAGTCTCTGATTAACCCCAGTCCCGGATTAAGCCCAGTCCCTGATTAACCCCAGTCTCTGATTAACCCCAGTCTCTGATTAACCCCAGTCCCTGATTAACCCCAGTCCCGGATTAACCCCAGTCTCTGATTAACCCCAGTCTCTGATTAACCCCAGTCCCTGATTAACCCCAGTCTCTGATTAACCCCAGTCCCTGATTAACCCCAGTCTCTGATTAACCCCAGTCCCGGATTAACCCCAGTCCCTGATTAACCCCAGTCCCTGAATAACCCCAGTCCCTGATTAATGCCAGTCTCTGATTAACCCCAGTCCCTGATTAACCCCAGTCTCTGATTAACCCCAGTCCCTGATTAACCCCAGTCCCTGATTAACCCCAGTCTCTGATTAACCCCAGTCCCGGATTAACCCCAGTCCCGGATTAACCCCAGTCCCTGATTAACCCCAGTCTCTGATTAACCCCAGTCCAGGATTAACCCCAGTCCCTGATTAACCCCAGTCTCTGATTAACCCCAGTCCAGGATTAACCCCAGTCCCTGATTAACCCCAGTCTCTGATTAACCCCAGTCCAGGATTAACCCCAGTCCCTGATTAACCCCAGTCCCTGATTAACCCCAGTCTCTGATTAACCTCAGTCTCTGATTAACCCCAGTCCAGGATTAACCCCAGTCTCTGATTAACCCCAGTCTCTGATTAACCCCAGTCTCTGATTAACCCCAGTCCAGGATTAACCCCAGTCCCTGATTAACCCCAGTCCCTGATTAACCCCAGTCTCTGATTAACCCCAGTCCAGGATTAACCCCAGTCTCTGATTAACCCCAGTCCCTGATTAACGCCAGTCCCTGATTAGCCCCAGTCCCTGATAAACCCCAGTCCCTGATTAACGCCAGTCCCTGATTAACCCAAGTCCCTGATTAACCCCAGTCCCTGATTAACGCCAGTCCCTGATTAACCCAAGTCTCTGATTAACCCCAGTCTCTGATTAACCCCAGTCCCGGATTAACCCCAGTCCCTGATTAACGCCAGTCCCTGATTAACCCCAGTCCCTGATTAACCCCAGTCCCTGATTAACCCCAGTCCCTGATTAACCCCAGTCCCGGATTAACCCCAGTCCCTGATTAACCCCAGTCTCTGATTAACCCCAGTCTCGGATTAACCCCAGTCCCGGATTCCCTTTCTCTTGCCGTGTGTTTCTGAATGTAAATCCCTGTCACTGGGAGGCAGCAGCCGAGGTCCCGACCCCCGGTCTCAGGGTACTGCCCAAACACACGGCCGAGGGTTTGATCGAGTCGATGGTCCAGACAGTGATCTGAAGCAGGTCGATCTGGGTGTGTCGCGACTCACTGATCCGGATTAACGGGCTGAGGATTTTCTGATGCAACAATTTCGATGCCTGAAGGACAGAAGTTTATTGGGTGAGTCTCTCCGATCGGGGCACTGGGCGAGCTGGTGACTGAGGGCTTCGGACGGGGAAATTTGTGGACAATTCCAGATTAGGAGGTGTGGTTAATTCTTCAGAAGGTTAAAGGAAGCTGCTGAGGGATATTGATGAGATGGGGAATGGGCTGGACAGGGGCAGAGGGATATTGATGAGATGGGGAATGGGCTGGACAGGGACAGAGGGATATTGATGAGATGGGGAATGGGCTGGACAGGGGCAGAGGGATATTGATGAGATGGGGGAATGGGCTGGACAGGGGCAGAGGGATATTGATGAGATGGGGAATGGGCTGGACAGGGGCAGAGGGATATTGATGAGATGGGGAATGGGCTGGACAGGGGCAGAGGGATATTGATGAGATGGGGAATGGGCTGGACAGGGGCAGAGGGATATTGATGAGATGGGGAATGGGCTGGACAGGGACAGAGGGATATTGATGAGATGGGGAATGGGCTGGACAGGGGCAGAGGGATATTGATGAGATGGGGAATGGGCTGGACAGGGGCAGAGGGATATTGATGAGATGGGGAATGGGCTGGACAGGGGCAGAGGGATATTGATGAGATGGGGAATGGGCTGGACAGGGACAGAGGGATATTGATGAGATGGGGAATGGGCTGGACAGGGCCCGATGGGATTCAATGTCAGTCAATGCGAGGTGATGCATTTTGGTTAAATAAACAACTGCAGTAATTATACTGTGAATGGGGGTGGGTTCAGGACTGTGGGGGAGCAGAGGGATTTGGGGGAGGACAGGGTCACAGGTCATTAAAGGCACCACCTCAGGGGGAGAAGGCTGTAAAAAGCTCATGGAATTGTATGTTTCACCTCAAAAGGTGTAGAATATAAAAACCAAGAGGCAATGATGAACCTAAATAATACCTTAATCAGACCTCAGTTCGAGGACTGTGTACAGTATTGGGCTCCACACTGTAGGAAGGATATTGGGGTTTAGAGAGAGTAAAATACAGATTCACTGGGACGCTGCCTGGAGCGAGGGAAATAAATACCAAGAAAGACCAGAAAATGGGGTCTCTGTTTTTCTCTCTCTCTTTGTCTCTCTGCCTCTGAATGTTTCTCTTTCTCTCTCTTTCTGTCTCGCTCTGTATCTGTCTGTTTTTCTCTCTTTGTCTGTCTCTCTGTATCTCTCTGTCTGACCCTCTGTCTCTGTCAGTCTGTGTCTGTTTCTCTGATTTGTAAGATTTCTTGGAAAAATCTGTCTGTGTCTGTTTCTCTGTGTCTCTGTATCTGTCTCTGTCTATTTCTCTCTCCCTGTACCTCAATCTGTCTGTACATATCTGTCTTTCTCTCTGTTTCTCTCTCTCTCTCTCTCTCTCAGGGAGTGAATGAGACGGGATCTTACAGAGTCGTGTATGATACTAAGTGGAGTGGAAAAGGTTAATCCCCAGTCACTATTTTAAATTAAACCGTGACTGCAGGAGACACAGGTACAGACTGGGAAAAGGCAGGTTCAGGACTTGTGTCAGGAAGCACTTCACACAGAGAGTGACCAATATCTGAAATTAGTCCCGGAGCAGGGGAGTGGGACTGAAACCTCTGGGGCCATTCACAAGGGTCAGTTGGAGGCTGTGACGGGCGGGGCTGGGGGATTTGTAGGATTTCTTGGAAAGGTGGGGCTGGATGGGCCGAATGGCCTTTCTCTGCGTCTCTCTTAAAGCTGCCGGACTTGTCTTCATTTCTCAAGTAAAATGTCGTGGTGTGAGGGGGGAGGGGGAGCAGGAGGTACGAACGGTCCAAGAACCCCATCACCCCAAGGTTTATGTGATTAATCCTTCCATAGAATCGTACAGTACAGGAGGAGGCCTTTTGGCCCATCATGCCTGTGCCAACTCTTTGAAAGAGCTGTCCAATTAATCCCACTCCCCCACTCTTTCCCCATAGCCCTGTATAGATGGAGCATCAGTCAGCTCTCCTGGGAATCGGGTCGGCAACTCTGGTTGGACATGTTCCTGGAGGTTTCATCACATGACCTCTCACCTCCAAACACCCCACCCCCACTCTCCCGCTTTTGGTCGCCCGACACATCCATCCTCATGACACCCCGCCCCCTCCCCCAATCTCCCACCTTTGGTCGCCCGACACATCCATCCGAGTGACTCCCCACCCCCTCACCCCCACCATTGGTCGCTCGACACGTCCATCTTAATGACGCCCCGCCCCCACACTCCCTCCTTTGGTCGCCTGATACGTCCATACATGGGAACCTCCCCCCGCACTCCCGCCATTGGTCACCCAACACGTCCATCCCACACCTAGCGGAAAGTGAACAGACTCTTTGTTACCCGATTGGATGATTCTTGACTCTCAGTCAAACAGCCAATCTCCGCCATCGACAATATTTTTACAATTAATAAATGAAAGTACTCAAAGAAAATGTAAACAACTTACCATTTTTTAATAGCCCCATGATGTTTCTCCCCCGGTTTGCTCGCAGCGGTGTCCTGGAGATTAATATTTTATTCCTGGAGACTCCAGGACAATCCTGGAGGGTCAGTAACCCGACCTGGGAATGTTGTAAACAGAAACAGGACCGATCCCTGAAGTGAAACAGACATCAAACCCCAGCCCTGGACTTTCATATCCCTTCCCCCATATTATTTAAACTGTGATTACTTCACATTTCTTGTAGTATGTTTATTCATATTTATCAGTAACAGTAGAACACACAAGCCCAAATCCGGGCTGAATATCGGATTCATTTTGATTCGGACAAATTTGAGTGTTCATGAAATCCGAAAGTTTTAAACAGCGGGCTTTAGGACCACGCGGAAGCCTCAGGTGGGACTATCGGGCAGAGTAACCCGGCGGGCTTTAGGACCGCGGGGGAGCCTCAGGTGGGACCATTGGTCAGAGTAACTCGGCGGGCTTTAGGACCGCGGGGAAGCCTCAGGTGGGTTGATGTTTCCAGTCTGCATCTGCTCCTGGATTGAGATTTTATTTCTCTCTCTGTGAATCTCCCCGGGACCGGGCCGGTCTCTCCCCCCATCTATTCCCCCCCCTCTCCCCATCTATTCCCCCCTCTCTCCCCATCTATTCCCCCCTCTCTCCCCATCTATTCCCCCCCTCTCCCCATCTATTCCCCCCCTCTCCCCATCTATTCCCCCTCTCTCCCCATCTATTCCCCCCCTCTCTCCCCATCTATTCCCCCCCCTCTCCCCCCCCCTCCCCCCCTCTCCCCCCCCCCTCTCCCCCCCCCTCCCTCTCCCCCCCCCCTCCCTCTCCCCCCCCCTCCCTCTCCCCCCCCCCTCCCTCTCCCCCCCCCCTCCCTCCCCCCCCCTCTCCCCCCTCCCTCTCCCCCCCCCCTCTCTCCCCCCTCTCCCCCCCCCCCTCTCCCCCTTTTGATGATCTAATTGCCGATCCCATCTCTCAGTCTCACAATCCGCCAACACCCAACACATGTCCCCATCACACCCATCAAACGGGACTCGGATTCTCCCCCTCCACCCGCTCTCTGCAGACGGGTCGATCCCAGGACCGAGTCGATCATTTTATTTCGGGATTTATTTCCTGTCAGCAAATCCCGCGGCCGCAAAATCAACTTTAATCCGGTTTCTCTGCTAAAGTCATCGGACCCGATTGAAGAGGCTCCGTCCTGAGGAATGCGGAGCTCGGTCCCTGATCGGAGGGCGCTGATCTCGGCCAGTGTAAGTGAGACTCTGGACATGTCCCCCCGGTAGGAGGGTCTGTGTACATTGTATAGGGGGGTCTGTGTACATTGTATAGGAGGGTCTGTGTACATTGTATAGGAGGGTCTGTGTACATTGTATAGGAGGGTCTGTGTACATTGTATAGGGGGGTCTGTGTACATTGTATAGGGGGGTCTGTGTACATTATATAGGAGGGTCTGTGTACATTGTATAGGGGGGTCTGTGTACATTGTATAGGGGGGTCTGTGTACATTGTATAGGGGGATCTGTGTACATTGTATAGGGGGGTCTGTGTACATTGTATAGGGGGGTCTGTGTACATTGTATAGGAGGGTCTGTGTACATTGTATAGGAGGGTCTGTGTACATTGTATAGGGGGTCTGTGTACATTGTATAGGGGGGTCTGTGTACATTGTATAGGAGGGTCTGTGTACATTGTATAGGGGGGTCTGTGTACATTGTATAGGAGGGTCTGTGTACATTGTATAGGGGTCAGTGTACAGTGTATAGAGTCTGTGTACAATGTATAGGCTAAGTGTATAGTGTATAGGCTCTGTGTACATTGTATAGGGCTCTGTGTACGGTGTATAGGGCTCTGTGTACGGTGTACAGGGCTCTGTGTACGGTGTTTAGGATTCTGTGCACGGTGTACAGGCTCTGTGCACAGTGTACAGGCTCTGTGCACAGTGTACAGGGCTCTGTGTACAGTGTACAGGGCTCTGTGTACAGTGTATAGGGCTCTGTGTGCAGTGTACTGGCTCTGTGTGCAGTGTATAGGGCTCTGTGTACAGTGTACAGGCTCTGTGTACAGTGTATAGGGCTCTGTGTACAGTGTACAGGCTCTGTGTACAGTGTATAGGGCTCTGTGTACAGTGTATAGGGCTCTGTGTACAGTGTACAGGCTCTGTGTACAGTGTACAGGCTCTGTGTACAGTGTACAGGCTCTGTGTACAGTGTACAGGCTCTGTGTACAGTGTACAGGCTCTGTGTACAGTGTACAGGCTCTGTGTACAGTGTATAGGGCTCTGTGTACAGTGTACAGGCTCTGTGTGCAGTGTATAGGGCTCTGTGTACAGTGTACAGGCTCTGTGTACAGTGTATAGGGCTCTGTGCGCGGTGTACGGGCTCTGTGCGCGGTGTACGGGCTCTGTGCGCGGTGTACGGGGCTCTGTGCGCGGTGTACGGGGCTCTGTGCGCGGTGTACGGGCTCTGCGCGCGGTGTACGGGCTCTGCGCGCGGTGTACGGGCTCTGCGCGCGGTGTACAGGGCTCTGCGCGCGGTGTACGGGCTCTGCGCGCGGTGTACGGGCTCTGCGCGCGGTGTACGGGCTCTGCGCGCGGTGTACGGGCTCTGCGCGCGGTGTACGGGCTCTGCGCGCGGTGTACGGGCTCTGCGCGCGGTGTACGGGCTCTGTGTACACTGTACGGGCTCTGTGTACGGTGTACAGGGCTCTGTGTACGGTGTCCGGGCTCTGCGCGCGGTGTCCGGGCTCTGCGCGCGGTGTACGGGCTCTGCGCGCGGTGTACGGGCTCTGCGCGCGGTGTACGGGCTCTGCGCGCGGTGTACGGGCTCTGCGCGCGGTGTACGGGCTCTGCGCGCGGTGTACGGGCTATGTGCGCGGTGTACGGGCTCTGTGCACGGTCCAGGGTGGGATATGCTGCTTCCTGCAATCTGACAATCTCCAACACCCACAAACTCTGATTCCCATTTCCCCCGGGCTGGAACAGGGCCCCCTGCCGGTCCGGCCCAGTCTCACACCCTGGACCACCCCCAGTTTTGGGGACAATTTCCTTTCACTGAGCGTCTCCCCCAACTCACTCCTTCCCACATTGTCTGACTTTATAAACGATTCGAGATGCAGAAGGAGCTTTCTTTATTTAATGGTTAATAAAGAAATAATCCTGAACACACAAACAATGGGATTGGATGAGCCTTAAATCAGCGTTGATGAAATGAGTTTTTGATGAGCGGCCGGTGCTGAACTTGTCCTGTTTCCCCCCGCCGTGTGTTTAATGCTCCTGTCTGGGATCAGATTCACTTCTCACAACACTTCATTTCATTTCTAAATCACAGCAGAGTTTCCAGAGCGAGGGCATCAAACCAGCCCACATCCCCGAACCAGCCACTGGGCAAGATTCACACTCCCCTCAGCTCTGAGCTGCCAATAAATTCAACCCCAACTCGCCTGTTATCGAGGTGTAATTATTCCTATTGATCTGCAGCTTGTGAAGATAATGTGATCACTGAAACAAATCTCTCCTAAACTCGGCCCAATATATCAAAACCTCTTCAAACTCTAGTGATGTCCGACTGTGAGACCCTCCAGCCCTCCCACCCTCCGAGATCTCCGCGTTCCTCCAACTCTGGCCTCTTGTCCATCCCCCACTCCCTTCACCCCTCCATTGACGGCCGTGCCTTCAGCTGTCCAGGCCCTAAGCTCTGGAATTCCCTCCCTAAACCTCTCCCCCTCTCCCCCTCTCTCTCCTCCTTTAAGACCCTCCTTAAAACCCACCTCTTTGACCAAGCTTTTGGTCACCTGTCCTAATATCTCCTTATGTGGCTCAGTGTCAAATTTTATCTGATAATCGCTCCTGTGAAGTTCCTTGGGATGTTTTACTACGTTAAAGGTGCTATATAAATGCAAGTTGTTTTTGGGGTTACATAAGAACATAACACAAGAAATAGGAGCAGGAATAGGCCATTCGGCCCCTCGAGCCTGCTCCGCCATTCAATCAGATCATGGCTGATCTTCGACCTCAACTCCACTTTCCCGCCTGATCCCCATATCCCTTCATTCCCTCAGTGTCCAAAAATCTATCGATCTCAGTCTTGAATATTCTCGATGTGGAGATGCCGGTGATGGACTGGGGTGGACAAATGTAAGGAATCTTACAACACCAGGTTATAGTCCAACAAATTTATTTTAAAATCACAAGCTTTCGGAGATTATCTCCTTCGTCAGATGATTGAATGAAAAGGTTCTCAAATCGCATATCTTATACGATGTTGGGACAGCATCACACCAATCAAAAGGTGTCGTTGTTATTCAAACAGGCCAGTCACGGAGAACAGCACGTCCCAGTACACTCGATATACATTGTGTCTTTTACACAGGCAGGCAGAAAGAAACTTAAAATGGCAGAGAGAGAGAGAGAGAGAATTTTAAAAAACATATAAATTTTTTCCCCCTTTTTGCTGGTGGGGTTACGTAGCGTAACCCCACCAGCAAAAAAGGGGGAAAAAATTTATATGTTTTTTAAAATTCTCTCTCTCTCTCTCTCTGCCATTTTAAGTTTCTTTCTGCCTGCCTGTGTAAAAGACACAATGTATATCGAGTGCACTGGGACGTGCTGTTCTCCGTGACTGGCCTGTTTGAATAACAACGACACCTTTTGATTGGTGTGATGCTGTCCCAACATCGTATAAGATATGCGATTTGAGAACCTTTTCATTCAATCATCTGACGAAGGAGATAATCTCCGAAAGCTTGTGATTTTAAAATAAATTTGTTGGACTATAACCTGGTGTTGTAAGATTCCTTACTTGAATATTCTCAACGACTGAGCATCCACAGCCCTCTGGGGTAGAGAATTCTAAAGATTCACAAACCCTACGAGCAGGTGGTGTGACGTAGGAGCCAGAAGATGAGTGTGGATTGTGAGGATCGAGCTGAAGGGGAACAGCATTCCGGGGGAGGAAGGGTGACGTTCGGAGACTATTTCTGCTCACATTGGAGCAGCTGATAAAAGGCCGTAGTATTTATTATAGAAAATGGGTTATAAATATCCCAGTTACAAGTCTGTATATCAGTCAGAGTCCAGAGTAACACATTGTGTCGTAAAATGGTCCACGGGAGGGACATCAAACCCAGAGTTTGTGAGTTTTTATTGGGGCCACTTTTAAAAAGAGAATGAGAATAATTTCACTTTTCCCGTGTGAGGAGCTGCTGAGATTGAGGTGAGATGATGGAGGAAGGGGAATATTTTTGCTTTTGCAGCTCCTTCTCACCTCTCCTGAAGGTGCTGACTCAAGTCCCACTCCAGAGACTCAAGCACTTAATCCAGGCCGACACTCCCGGTGCAGTACTGAGGGAGTGCTGCACTGTCGGAGGGTCAGTCCTGAGGGAGTGCTGCACTGTCGGAGGGTCAGCACTGAGGGAGTGCTGCACTGTCGGAGGGTCAGCACTGAGGGAGTGCTGCACTGTCGGAGGGTCAGTACTGAGGGAGTGCTGCACTGTCGGAATGTCAGTACTGAGGGAGTGCTGCACTGTCGGAGGGTCAGTCCTGAGGAAGTGCTGCACTGTCGGAGGGTCAGTACTGAGGGAGTGCTGCACTGTCGGAGGGTCAGTACTGAGGGAGTGCTGCACTGTCGGAGGGTCAGTACTGAGGGAGTGCTGCACTGTCGGAGGGTCAGTACTGAGGGAGTGCTGCACTGTCGGAGGGTCAGCACTGAGGGAGTGCTGCACTGTCGGAGGGTCAGCACTGAGGGAGTGCTGCACTGTCGGAGGGTCAGTACTGAGGGAGTGCTGCACAGTTGGAGGGTCAGCACTGAGGGAGTGCTGCACAGTTGGAGGGTCAGTACTGAGGGAGTGCTGCACTGTCGGAGGGTCAGTACTGAGGGAGTGCTGCACTGTCGGAGGGTCAGCACTGAGGGAGTGCTGCACTGTTGGAGGTGCCGTTTTTCGGATGAGATGTTAAACCGAGACCCCGTCTGCCCTCTCAGGTTGATATCGATGATTCCATGGCACTATTTTTAAGAAGAGCAGGGGAGTTCTCCCCGGTGTCCTGGCCAATATTTATCCCTCAACCAACATTATGAAAAAACAGATTATCTGGTCATTTATCTCATTGCTGTTTGTGGGATCTTGCTCTGCGCAAATTTGCTGCCGCGTTTCCTACATTACAACAGTGACTACATTTCAATAAAGTATTTCATTGGCTGTAAACGCTTTGGGACGTCCTGAGGATGTGAAAGGCCCAAAGCTGCTCAAACAAAGTCCTCCACAGAGAGAGCCAATAGAAAGTGTTTGAGTGGGAACCTCGATTCCTTGTCATTGAATTGAAGGGCTGGTGACTCTCAAATTTTAAAATTAAACAAAGCTGTTTCACTTTAATCCTCACTCCAGCCAATAGGTGACCCGGCTCCGTCACACTCACTGGTTCTCAGTGTCTGCAGTTATTGGTTTATATTAAAACTAATAAAAGGCGGTAACGATTGATTCTGGGCAGTGTGGTCCTGATGATCAGGGATCCAGAGTCTCGATCTGGTGTTGTCTGAAAGGATCTTTTGATTGTCTGTAATTTCTGAATGTTGCAGTAAATCAGTGCGTTTATAATCAGATAATGAATAATATCCTTAATCCCTCAAACTCCAGTGTGTTCTGTTTAATCAGTGAGCTTTTCAATAGAGGCCGAGATTTAACGGGAAAATCCCATCACAAGATTTATTTTTATCTCGATCAGAATCCTGGGAGTTGAGTTGAAATCTTCATCTCATCGAAATCGAGATAAAGTCTCAAATCCAGGCACTCGGATTGGATTAGTCAGAGTGCGGGGATTGGCTGTTAATGGGCAGTGTGAGTCTGAGGATTGGGCTCGAAGGTCAGGAGCAGAACCTGGTCCAAAATCCATTGATTTTATTTCTCTCCCAACAGGGAGCTGATGTCAGAAGGAGGAGATGATCAATGGGAGAGAGAGTCTTGTCAGGACACAGTCATCACATTGGGTCCCAGTACTGACTGATCAGCGAATAAGGACAACTGTCTGACACAGAGAACAGCTGGGGGGAAAACAGCTGGAATTCAAACACCTGGAACATCTGCAAACACAGCCGGGGAAAACAGCTGGAACCATAACACCTGCACATCTGCAAACACTGTTGTGGAAAAACAGCTGGAATCCTAACACCTGACACATCCGCAAACACAGCTGAGCAAAACAGCTGGAACCCCAACATCTGGAATATCTGCAAACACCGCTGGGGAAAAACATCTGGAATCTGTGTCCATTCAAAGTCGGATCGTCACAGAACGTTCACACCAGACCTCAGAGTGGAGACCCCCCTGAATCACCCCCAGACGGACCGAGATCACCCCCTCTCTGAGCGAGGGTCCAGTTGGAGCAGAGACCCCCCTGAATCACCCCCAAACAGACCGAGATCACCCCCTCTCTGAGCGAGGGTCCAGTCGGAACGATGCGTCTGTCCGGTTTGTTGCTCCTTCAGGCCCTTTGGACAGCCCTGTCTGTCTCCACACAGCACTTCCCGTCCTGGGGTCACTACGACCTGTGTAAGACTCAGATTCACTGGGACCAGGGGAGGAGTTGGGATTACATGGCCTGCCAGCCCGAGGCGGAGCTGGTCAGCAGGTTCCTGAGGGTGAGGTTGGATCCCCCCAACAGTACGTGTGGAGAGACCCCGGAGATGTACTGCACGCTGGTGAGTAGAAGCCTTTCACACCCAGTCTCTGTTGTGTGTCACGCTGGGAATGGACGGTCACTGAATGGCCTTTATCAAAGTGAGTCATTACATAGAATTACAGAGAATGTACAGCACAGAAACAGGCCATTCGGCCCAACTGGTCTATACTGGTGTTTATGCTCCACACGAGCCTCCTCCCACCCGACTTCATCTCACCCTATCAGCATATCCTTCTATTCCTTTCTCCCTCCTGTGTTTATCGAGCTTCCCCTTAAATCCATCTACACTATTCACCTCAACCTCTCCTTGTGGGAGTGAGTTCCACATTCTCACCACTCTCTGGGTGAAGAAGTTTCTCCTGAATTCCCTATTGGATTTATTAGTGACGATCTTATATTTATGGCCCCGAGCAGGTGAACATGTCCAATTGTGTCTCTGAACACTGTCCAATATCTCCAGTGGGGGAATATGTCCAATTATATTTCTGGACACCACTGATTTATTATAATGTTCTGTCTCTCTGGGGCTGCTGGGAGACTTGTCATTTTCTGAAGATCCAATTTAGCCCAAAAGGCAACAGACTCGATCCCGATTGGCTTTGCTGTAATCTCCCCGAGTCTGACAATCTGATCTGATTGGGTTTCCGTACGATATAAACTGTCCTGTAATGAAGTCATTGAGATGTAAATTCAGGACTGTTTCTAAATATTAATTATCCTCTCGTTGAGTTAATCATCTCCTCAGGACAACTGGTTCCTTCATCATTGTTAGAGGGAAAACTCCTGAATTAATAATCCGTCATAAGTTTCACCAATAATTAAAACTGTGTAATTTATTGCAGAACATGTCGTTTATCAGAGGGAATTATTCTCCAGGTCAATTAGTAATCTGTTACAACAATAATACGACTCTTTGAGGTAAATCTTACACCAGTCCCATATTCCACTGTCGGAGCTGTGTGTGAAACACTGTCCGGGCCCAGTGAAACCGGACCGAATGTCACTGTGTGTGAAACACTGTCCGGGCCCAGTGAGACCGGACCGGGTGTCACTGTGTGTGAAACACTGCCCGGACCCAGTGAGACCGGACCGGGTGTCACTGTGTGTGAAACACTGCCCGGGCCCAGTGAGACCGGACCGGGTGTCACTGTGTGTGAAACACTGTCTGGACCCAGTGAGACCGGACCGGGTGTCACTGTGTGTGAAACACTGTCCGGACCCAGTGAGACCGGACCGGGTGTCACTGTGTGTGAAACACTGCCCGGGCCCAGTGAGACCGGACCGGGTGTCACTGTGTGTGAAACACTGCCCGGACCCAGTGAGACCGGACCGGGTGTCACTGTGTGTGAAACACTGCCCGGGCCCAGTGAGACCGGACCGGGTGTCACTGTGTGTGAAACACTGCCCGGACCCAGTGAGACCGGACCGGGTGTCACTGTGTGTGAAACACTGCCCGGGCCCAGTGAGACCGGACCGGGTGTCACTGTGTGTGAAACACTGCCCGGGCCCAGTGAGACCGGACCGGGTGTCACTGTGTGTGAAACACTGCCCGGACCCAGTGAGACCGGACCGGGTGTCACTGTGTGTGAAACACTGCCCGGGCCCAGTGAGACCGGACCGGGTGTCACTGTGTGTGAAACACTGCCCGGACCCAGTGAGACCGGACCGGGTGTCACTGTGTGTGAAACACTGCCCGGACCCAGTGAGACCGGACCGGGTGTCACTGTGTGTGAAACACTGCCCGGGCCCAGTGAGACCGGACCGGGTGTCACTGTGTGTGAAACACTGTCCGGACCCAGTGAGACCGGACCGGGTGTCACTGTGTGTGAAACACTGCCCGGACCCAGTGAGACCGGACCGGGTGTCACTGTGTGAGATTCACACACCTCAGGATGCCCCAAAGCACTTTGAAAGTGTCAGCTGTGGCTCAGTGGGGAGCACTCTGACCTCTGAGTTGGAAGGTTATGGGTTCATCGTCCCACTCCAGAGACTCAAGCACATAATCTAGGCTGACACTCCCAGTGTCGTACTGAGGGAGTGCTGCATTGAGGGAGTGCAGCACTGTCGGAGGGTCAGTACTGAGGGAGTGCAGCACTGTCGGAGGGTCAGTACTGAGGGAGTGGTGCGCTGTCGGAGGGTCAGTACTTAGGGAGTGGTGCGCTGTCGGAGGGTCAGTACTGAAGGAGTGCTGCACTGTCGGATGGTCACAACAGAGAGAGCATTGCACTGTCGGAGGGTCAGTACTGAGGGAGTGCTGCACTGTCGGATGATCAGTACTGAGTGAGTGCTGCACTGTCGGAGGTGCCGTCTTTTGGATGAGATGTTAAACCGAGGTCCCATCTGCCCTCTCGGGTGGACGTGAATGATCCCAGGGTTACTATTTCAAGGAAGAGTCGGGGAGTTCTCCCCGGTGTCCTGGGCAATATTTATCCCTTAACCATCACCAAAAATAGATGATCTGGTCATTTATCTCATTACAACAGTGACTACACTTCAAAAAAAGTCCTTCATTGGCTTTGAAGAAAGAAACAAAGAACTTGCATTTCTATAGCGCCTTTCACATCCTCAGGACGTCCCAAATCGCTTCACAGCCAATGAGGTACTTTTTGAAGTGTAGTCACTGTTGTAATGTAGGAAACGTGGCAGCCAATTTGCGCACAGCAAGATTCCACAAACAGCAATGTGATAAATGACCCGATAATCTGTTTTAATGATCATAGAAGTTTACAACATGGAAACAGGCCCTTCGGCCCAACATGTCCATGTCGCCCAGTTTATACCACTAAGCTTGTCCCAATTGCCTGCACTTGGCCCATATCCCTCTATACCCATCTTACCCATGTAACTGTCCAAATGCTTTCTAAAGACAAAATTGTACCCGCCTCTACTACTGCCTCTGGCAGCTCGTTCCAGACACTCACCACCCTTTGAGTGAAAAAATTGCCCCTCTGGACCCTTTTGTATCTCTCCCCTCTCACCTTAAATCTATGTCCCCTCGTTATAGACTCCCCTACCTTTGGGGAAAGATTTTGACTATCTACCTTATCTATGCCCCTCATTATTTTATAGACTTCTATAAGATCACCCCTAAACCTCCGACTCTCCAGGGAAAAAGTCTCAGTCTATCCAACCTCTCCCTATAAGTCAAACCATCAAGTCCCGGTAGCATCCCAGTAAATCTTTTCTGCACTCTGTTGATGTTGGTTGAGGATAAATATTAACTTCCTGCCGCCATATTGGGACCTTAGTTGGCCGGTTTACGCCTGAGAAACGGAGCCTTGTTGTTCGGCCGGTATCTCGTAGTTTGTATATTTTTTATTCTGTAACTGTGTTTTTTACTCATGTCCTCGCTCCTTCTCTCCCAATCTGTTCCCTCTCCTGAACTTCTGTTCTCTGATTCTGTTCTCTGATTCAGTATTCAATGTGAGTGGGTGAGTGAGACGGAAAGACTGCAGGGTGAGAATGGATTCAGACTCTGGCTGTAGTGTTGGTGCAAAGACAGCAATTCCTGCACAGATGCTGCAGATTTTAAAATTCTCATCCTCGTGTTCAAATCCCTCCATGGCCTCTCCCCTCCCTATCTCTGTAACCTCGTCAACCCTACAACCCTCCGAGATCTCTGTAACCTCGTCAACCCTACAACCCTCTGAGATCTCTGTAACCTCATCAACCCTACAACCCTCCGAGATCTCTGTAACCTCATCAACCCTACAACCCTCCGAGATCTCTGTAACCTCGTCAACCCTACAACCCTCCGAGATCTCTGTAAACTCCCCCAACCCTACAACCCTCCGAGATCTCTGTAACCTCATCAACCCTACAACCCTCCGAGATCTCTGTAAACTCCCCCAACCCTACAGCCCTCCGAGATCTCTGTAACCTCATCAACCCTACAACCCTCCGAGATCTCTGTAACCTCCCCCAACCCTACAACCCTCCGAGATCTCTGTAACCTCCCCCAACCCTACAACCCTCCGAGATCTCTGTAACCTCATCAACCCTACAACCCTCCGAGATCTCTGTAACCTCCCCCAACCCTACAACCCTCCGAGATCTCTGTAACCTCCCCCAACCCTACAACCCTCCGAGATCTCTGTAACCTCGTCAACCCTACAACCCTCCGAGATCTCTGTAACCTCGTCAACCCTACAACCCTCCGAGATCTCTGTAACCTCCCCCCAACCCTGCAACCCTCCGAGATCTCTGTAACCTCGTCAACCCTACAACCCTCCGAGATCTCTGTAACCTCCCCCAACCCTACAACCCTCCGAGATCTCTGTAACCTCGTCAACCCTACAACCCTCCGAGATCTCTGTAACCTCCCCCAACCCTACAACCCTCCGAGATCTCTGTAACCTCGTCAACCCTACAACCCTCCGAGATCTCTGTAACCTCCCCCAACCCTACAACCCTCCGAGATCTCTGTAACCTCCCCCAACCCTACAACCCTCCGAGATCTCTGTAACCTCCCCCAACCCTACAACCCTCCGAGATCTCTGTAACCTCCCCCAACCCGACAACCCTCCGAGATCTCTGCGCTTCTCCAATTCTGGCCTCTTGTCCATCCCCAATTTTAATTGCTCCACCATTGGTGGCCGTGCCTTCAGCTGCCTGGGCCCTAAGCTCTGGAATTCCCTCCCTCCACCTCTCCACCTCTCTCTCCTCCTCTAAGATGCTCCTTATTACCTACCTCTTTGACCAAGTTTTTGGTCACCTGTCCTAATATCTCCTTCTGTGACTCGGTGTCAGTTTGTGTCTGATAATCGCTCCTGTGAAGGGCTTTGGGACGTTTTCCTACATTAAAGGCGCTATATAAATGCAGGTTGTTGTTGTTGCTGTTGTTGTTTCTGCTGCTCTGTACCTTTATCGGCCGTCTGACCCTAACCCTGTTTACACTGACGTTCTGTTTGTTGTTGGGAGTGGGGACTGCCTGCCAGGCCCTGGTGTCCTGACTTGTGAAGGCCCGAGGCCTGAGAGTCGTGACCCGAGAGTGACCTGTGCAATCGACCTTCGAACCCGGCTCCACACAGCATGGGGAAACATTTATTATTGGACGATCAGTGAGACCTCCCGGTGTCCCGGCCAACACTCCTCCCATCCAACATCAACACAAACAGCTCATCACAACGCTGTCTGTTGGATCTTGCTGTGCACAAAATGGCTGCTGCGTTTAGCTCCATCAGACTAACCGTGTTTCACCTGTCAGCCTTGGCTCAGTGGTGAACTTTCACCTTGGAGTCAGAAGGTCATGGGGGAGTGCAGGGTGAGGTCTGGGGGCTAAGTTGAGGCCCAGTGCAGATTGTCTCCTGTGAAGCAGAGATTCCAGTGATCCTGTTGTAGACACTGAGCTGAGGTTAAAACTCCGTGAGGGCCGAAAGCCCCTTTAATACGGGTTCCAGGTTTTGAAATCTCTGCATTGCTTTAAAATCTTTTCCTGTGAGCTGATGGACGTGTTTCTCTGGAGTGTGGGAGCTCAGGTTCGAGTTCAGAGAATGGGCTATATTTATATAAAAGGCCGCGGTTTCACCCAGTCTGACTCACATTCTGGGCTCCACTTCCCGCAATATCACTAATTTTACCAAAGTCTCTCGACAGCAGAATGAAGGGGTTACGATCAATATTTCAGCATCTCCAGGACATGATGTTCAATGTCAGCTGACCAACTGAATCCATGGCCTTGTTACTGATTATATCACTCACCTTCTCTCCCCGGAAAGTCTGTTAATAATTGATGTAAAGTTGCTTCTCCAGAGAACAAAACATGGTTGAGGTTTGATTGAAATACTGAGGGGACAGTGTGAGGAGACGGGAGGGGAGTATTGGTGAGTGAAGCAAACACTGTCGGGAACATAGGAACAGCAGGAGGCCATTCAGCCCCTCGAGCCTGTTCCCCATTCAATTTGATCATGGCTGATCTGTACCTCAACCCCATTTACCCGCCTTTGCTCCGTATCCCTCGATACCCTCACCCAACAAAAATCCATCGATCTCAGTCTTGAAAGCTCCAATTGACCCCCAGCATCCACAGCCTTTTGGGGGAGAGAGTTCCAGATTTCCACTCCCCTTTGTGTGAAGAAATGTTTCCTGACATCACCCCTGAATGGCCGAGCTCTAATTTTAAGATTATTCCCCCTTGTTCTGGACTCTCCCTCCAGAGGAAATAGTTTCTCTCTATCTCCCCTATCGAATCCTTTTATCATTTTAAACACATCGATTAGATCAGCCCTCAATCTTCTAAACTCGAGGAATACAAAACAAGTTTTTCCAACCTGTCCTCATAATTTAACCCTTTTAGCCCCGGTATCATTAACAGCAATGTGATAATGACCAGATAATCGGTTTCAGTGATGTTAATTGAGGGATTAATATTCACCACAACACCGGGGTGAACTCCCCATCTCTACTTCAAATAGTGGCCGTGGGATCTTCTACGCCCAATTGAGAGGGCAGACGGGGCCTCGGTTTAATGTCTCATCTGAAGGACGGCACCTCCGACAGTGCAGCACTCCCTCAGTACTGATCCTCCAACAGTGCAGCACTCCCTCAGTACTGACCCTCTGACAGTGCTGCACTCCCTCAGTACTGACCCTCTGACAGTGCTGCACTCCCTCAGTACTGACCCTCCGACAGTGCAGCACTCCCTCAGTACTGACCCTCCGACAGTGCAGCACTCCCTCAGTACTGACCCTCCGACAGTGCAGCACTCCCTCAGTACTGACCCTCCGACAGTGCAGCACTCCCTCAGTACTGACCCTCCGACAGTGCAGCACTCCCTCAGTACTGACCCTCTGACAGTGCTGCACTCCCTCAGTACTGACCCTCCGACAGTGCAGCACTCCCTCAGTACTGACCCTCCGACAGTGCAGCACTCCCTCAGTACTGACCCTCCGACAGTGCAGCACTCCCTCAGTACTGACCCTCCGACAGTGCAGCACTCCCTCAGTACTGACCCTCCGACAGTGCAGCACTCCCTCAGTACTGCACTGCGAGTGTCGGCCTGGATTATGTACTCGAGTCTCTGGAGTGGGCCTTGTTCCCATGACCTTGCCTGTCTGCCTCTATCGGTGTTTATAATTAAATATGAACGTGGGCAATTCAGAGAACGGGAAACAGAGAATAACAGGAGACGGCCCCGAGACTCCTCATCATTCAAACTGGTCGATAGAAAAATCCATGCCCTGATGACAGGGTCACAAGGTCAGTCAGTCATTACCTCAACATCTGGAAACAGCCTCTTAAAACACCGTCCGGTTAGAATCAGGTCTGTGTGCAGCTGCTGACGGACTCACTGCATAGAGAGAGAGAGAGGGAGAGAGAGGGTACCCATTGGAGGAGGGGAGAGAGGGAGGGTACCCATTGGAGGAGGGGAGAGAGGGAGGGTACCCATTGGAGGTGGGGGAGAGAGGGAGGGTACCCATTGGAGGAGGGGAGAGAGAGGGTACCCATTGGATGAGGGGGAGAGAGGGAGGGTACCCATTGGAGGAGGGGGAGAGAGGGAGGGTACCCATTGGAGGAGGGGGAGAGAGGGAGCGTACCCATTGGAGGAGGGGAGAGAGGGAGGGTACCCATTGGAGGAGGGGGAGAGAGGGAGCATACCCATTGGAGGAGGGGGAGAGAGGGAGGGTACCCATTGGAGGAGGGGAGAGAGAGGGTACCCATTGGATGAGGGGGAGAGAGGGAGGGTACCCATTGGAGGAGGGGGAGAGAGGGAGGGTACCCATTGGAGGAGGGGGAGAGAGGGAGGGTACCCATTGGAGGAGGGGAGAGAGAGGGAGGGTACCCATTGTAGAAGGGGGAGAGAGGGACGGTACCCATTGAGGGGGAGGGGGAGAGAGAGAGGGTACCCATTGGAGGAGGGGAGAGAGGGAGGGTACCCATTGGAGGAGGGGAGAGAGAGAGAGGGTACCCATTGGAGGAGGGGAGAGAGAGAGAGGGTACCCATTGGAGGAGGGGAGAGAGAGAGGGAGGGTACCCATTGGAGGAGGGGAGAGAGAGGGAGGGTACCCATTGGAGGACGGGAGAGAGAGGGAGGGTACCCATTGGAGGAGGGGAGAGAGAGGGTACCCATTGGAGGAGGGGAGAGAGAGGGTACCCATTGGAGGAGGGGGAGAGAGAGAGGGTACCCATTGGAGGAGGGGAGAGAGAGGGAGGGTATCCATTGGAGGAGGGGAGAGAGGGAGGGTACCCATTGGAGGAGGGGAGAGAGAGGGTACCCATTGGAGGAGGGGAGAGAGAGGGAGGGTACCCATTGGAGGAGGGGAGAGAGAGAGGGAGGGTACCCATTGGAGGAGGGGAGAGAGAGAGGGAGGGTACCCATTGAAGGAGGGGGAGAGAGGGAGGGTACCCATTGGAGGAGGGGGAGAGAGGGAGGGTACCCATTGAGGGGGAGGGGACAGAGAGTATTCCTGATATTGGGATCTGAAGGAACGATTTATCGCTGATAGTTTGACAGAAGCATGAGATTGAGATCAGGCAAAGAAGATAAAAAAAACCCTCTAAATGATCCTTTAATTCACTTTCTGAACTGTATTTATCAGAAACAATCGATCCCCTAAAATAGTCAAATTGATGAAAAAGTGAGACATCCCCATAATTAATAGCAGGATTTCCATTTGCTGTTGGGGGTTTTGTAAATGAGTCGGTGTAAAAGTCTCCAGGTTTGGAGTCTGATTTATTGTCTCTTTAACCCTCAGACAGTATAAAAGGATGGGGGTGAATTTCTGACCCGTTTTATCCTCTCGCTGCCTCTGTCCTGTCGAGATTACTGGAGAATATTTCAGCTCCTCTCTGGGACACTAAACGCTGCTCATTTTATTCTCTGTCCGATCATTAACCTCCAAACTGAGCAACTCTGCTCTAAAATTAACTGTAACAAAGGAGCTGATTACTTGGCGATGGGGAGTGACCGCAATCTGTGGGATTGTACTTTATGGAGCCACTAACTCCTGTACTTAATAATACCCTAATTAACATAATTAACCAGGGGACTGAACCGTGCAGATAGCGAGAGGTTTAGTTAGTGATAATGACAGGCTGTTACTCACACAACACATTGTAAATCCAAGATAGAAACACTTAAAGCCCTGAAATAAATGTCAAGTGGTGAGTGGATTTGGAGAAGTAACAATGATTCATAAGATGCTCCGTTTACACTCCAGTGTGGCAGGAACAGTTCCTGGAATATATGATCCGTGTATTGAAATATCTTCCCTTCCCACGTTGATACAGCTGCACAGAGCAGGAGCCTGTTGTTTCTCTCCCTCCCTGGGCTGTGTGGTGATGTTTAATTACTGTTTCAACAACAACTACTTGCATTTATATAGCGCCTTTAACGTAGTAAAACGACCCAAGGTGCTTCACAGGAGCGTAATCGGACAAAATTTAACACCGAGTCACACAAGGAGATATTAGGACAGGTGACCAAAAGCTTGGTCAAAGAGGTGGGTTTTAAGCAGCGTCTTAAAGGAGGAGAGAGAGGTCGGGAGGTGGAGAGGTTTAGGGAGGGAATTCCAGGTTTTGGGGTCTGGACAGTTGAAGGCACGGCCGCCAATGGTGGAGCGATTAAAATCGGGGATGCACAAGAGGCCAGAATTGGAGGAGTGCAGAGATCTCGGAGGGTTGTAGGACTGGAGGAGGTTACAGAGATAGGGAGGGGCGAGGCCACGGAGGGATTTGAACACGAGGATAAGAATTTTAAAATCGAGGCATTGCTGGACTGGGAGCCAATGTAGGTCAGTGAGCACAGGGGTGATGGGTGAACGGGCGAGTTAGGATACTGGAGGCAGAGTTTTGGATGAGCTGAAGTTTACGGAGGGTGGACGGTGGGAGGCCGGGCAGGAGAGTATTGGAATAGTCGAGCCTGGAGGTGAGAAAGGCATGGATGGGTGCAGTGGAACAGTAAACAAGAAACCTGGTCCAGAAATGTGAGAATCAGAGAGAGCTCGAGCGAGTGGTGGAGAGAGACAGTCGCTCAGTCTCTCTCTTCACTCCCGCTGTGGTTTCACACTGAACTCCCACCACTGATTGCCCCTCGAGTTTCCTCACCGTTTACACACTGTCATTCCATAGAATGGTGAGTTGTAGCACTGGGACAAGGGGCTGTTAATTATGTACCGAGGACACGGCAATTCAGGAGCACTGAACATCTGGACAGTGTGATTATTCATTCATACTTTTGACAGCTTTAGGATCCTGTTACTAATGGACACTCGTTTCATTCTAAATACAGACATTAAAATAATCAATTCCAATATCCAGCTTTAGTCAGTGCCTTTGGAAAGATGCTGTGAGAATTGTAGATTCATTAATAAGAACATAAGAAATAGGAGCAGGAGTAGGCCATTCGGCCCCTCAAGCCTGCCCCGCCATTCAACAAGATCATGGCTGATCTTCGATCTCAATGCCATTTTCCTGCACTAGCCCCACATCCCTTGATGCCTTTAATATCTGGAAATCTATCGATCTCTGTTTTGAATGTACTCAATGACTGAGCCTCCACAGCCCTCTGGGGTGGAGAATTCCACAGGTTCACCACCCTCTGAGTGAAGAAATTTCTCCTCATCTCAGTCCTAAATGGCCGACCCCTTATTCTGAGACTGTGACTCCTGGTTCTAGACTCTCCAGCCAGGGGAAACATCCTCCTTGCATCTACCCTGTCGAGCCCTGGAAGAACTTTGCAACTTTCAATGAGATCACCTCTCATTCTTCTAAACCCGAGAGAATACAGGCCTCGTCTACTCAATCTCTCCTCATACGACAATCCCGTCATCCCAGGAATCAGTCTGGTGAAACTTCATTGCACTCCCTCTATGGCAAGTATATCCTTTCTTAGGTAAGGAGACCAAAATTGTACATAATACTCCAGGTGTGGTCTCACCAAGGCCCTATATAATTGCAGTAAGACATCTTTACTCCTGTACTCAAATCCTCTTGTAATAAAGGCCAACATACCATTTGCCTTCCAAATTGCTCGCTGCACCTGCATGTTAGCTTTCAGTGACTCATGTACAAGGACACCCAGGTCCCTTTGAACATCAACATTTCCCAATCTTTTACCATTTAAAAAATACTCTGCAATTCTATTTTTCCTACCAAAGTGGATAACTTCACATTTTTCCACATTATGTTCCATCTGCCATGTTCTTGCCCACTCACTTAGCCTGTCGATATCCCCTTGAAACCTCTTTGCATCCTCCTCACAACTCACATTCCCACCTAGTTTTGTGTCATCAGCAAACTTGGAAATATTACATTTGGTCCCCGCGTCCAAATCATTGATAGAGATTGTGAATAGCTGGGGCCCAAGCACCGATCCCTGTGGTACCCCACTAGTCACAGTCTGCCAACCTGAAAAAGACCCGTTTATTCCTACTCTCTGTTTTCTGTCTGTTAACCAATTCTCAATCCATGCCAGTATATTACCCCCAATTCCATGTGCTCTAACTTTGTTCACCAACCTCCTGTGTGGGACCTTCTCAAAAACCTCCTGAAAATCCAAATACACCACATCCACTGGTTCCCCCTTATCTATTCTACTAGTTACATCCTCAAAGAACTCCAATAGGTTTGTCAAACATGATTTCCCTTTCGGCCTTTCATAAATCCATGTTGACTCTGCCAAATCCTATTATTATTTTCTCAGTGTCCTGTTATCACATCCGTTATAATAGATTCTAGCATTTTCCCTCCTACTGTTGTCAGGCTAACAGGTCTGTAATTCCCTGTTTTCTCTCTCCCTCCTTTCTTAAATAGTGGGGTTACATTTGCCACCCTCCAATCTGCAGGAACCATTCCAGAATCTATAGAATTTTGGAAGATGACAACCAATGCATCCACTATCTCTGTCGCTACCTCTTTCAAAACCCTGGGATGGAGATCATCAGGTCCTTGGGATTTATCGACTTTCAGTCCCATTAATTTCTCTAATACTATTTTTTTACGAATACTAATTTCTTTCAGTTCCTCATTCTCACCAGACCCTTGGATCTCTAGTATTTCTGGGAGGTTTTTTGTGTCTTCTTCCATGAAGAGACACAAAGTATTTGTTTAATTTCTCTGCCATTTCCTTTTTCCCCGTTATAAATTCTCCCCTCTCTGTGTGTAAGGGACCCACATTTGCCTTCACCAGTCTTTTCCTTTCCACATACCTATAGAAGCTTTTACAGTCTGTTTGTATGTTTCTCGCTAGTTTACTCTCATATTCTATTTTCCCTCTTTATCAATTTCTTGGTCCTCCTTTGCTGAATTCTAAAATGCTCCCAATCCTCAGGCTTACTGCTTTTTCTGGCGTCTTTCTCTGCCTCTTTCTTTGATTTAATACTATCTTTAATTTCTCTTGTTAATCTCTATTATCCAGCTTTAGTCAGTGCCTTTAGAAAGATGCTGTGAGAATTGTAGATTCATTAATCTCGAATCTCTCTGTATACGGCCCCCTCTCCATCTTTCTCACACATTAGTTTTATTGATTGCTGCAACAGCCACTTTCTGAAGATTGCGGTCTAACAGGCGAGCTGTGTGATCATTTGGAAAAGAATGTTGGTCTGATTCTGTGTTGCCGATGTTGGGGAGAGTATCAGTGTGTCCCATCCACAGGATGCACTGCAGCAACTCGCCAAGGCTTCTTCGACAGCACCTCCCAAACCCACCACCTCCACCACCCAGAAGGACAAGGGCAGCAGATGCATGGGAACACCGTCACCTCCAAGTTCCCCTCCGAGTCACACACCATCCCGTCTTATAATCAGAGAATCGTAGAACCTTACAGCACTGAAGGAGGCCATTCGGCCCATCGTGCCTGTGCCGGCTCTTTGAAAGAGCTATCCAATTAATCCCACTCCCCCGCTCTTTCCCCATAGCCCTGCAAATTTTTCCTTTTCAAGTATTTATCGAATTCCCTTTTGAAAGTTATTATTGAATCTGCTTCCACCGCCCTTTCAGGCAGCGCATTCCAGATCATGACAACTCGCTGCGAAAAAAATTCTCCACATCTCTCCTCTGGTTTTTTGGCCAATTACCTTAAATCTGTGTCCTCTGGTTACTGACCCTCCTGCCACTGGAAACAGTTTCTCCTTATTTACTCCATCAAAACCCTTCATAATTTTGAACTCCTCTATTAAATCTCCCCTCAACCTTCTCTACTCTGAGGAGAACAACCCCAGCTTCTCCAGTCTCTCCACATAACTGAAGTCCCTCATCCCTGGTCCCATTCTGGTAAATTTCCTCTGCACCCTCTCCGGGGCCTCGTCTGTCCTTCACCCGACTGTTGGAATCATCAGAGAATCTGGGAACATTGTGATGGGAGAATACGACCCACATAAAAGCTGATGTGTGACCTCTGATTGTCTGCGGGTCGTCGACTCATTCCCGAAACGCACCTTGTGTGAAATATGTGGAGCTGCCGCTGTCTCTGTCGCTGCTTCACTGCGGAAGGACCCTGACCTGAAGTGAGCCCGAGGGAGCCTTGCCATCTCCTACTGCTTCCTCGCAAACCAGCCGCAGATAAAGCATCATTAGGACCACAGGCTGGGCTGTGGTCTGACACCCAGAGCCCAGGATTATGGCCTGATCGGAAATAAGGGATTGTTTTAACAACGGACTGTAAAAAGAGAACTGCCCCTCGATCATTCCGCCCAGAAAACTCTTCTCCTTTCTCTCTCTCTCTCCTTTTGGGCAATAAATGCCGGCCTCGCCAGCGACACCCACATCCCGAGAATTAATAAACACAAATGATTCTTTCAGAACAACATTCCTGAGAAATTGGCTGATGATAAATTCTGTGATCCAGATATTCCGAATTCTGATACAACAAACTGCACAGTGACGGGGAATCACCCCCAGTGACGGGGAATCACCCCCAGTGACGGGGAATCACCCCCAGTGACGGGGAATCACCCCCAGTGACGGGGAATCACCCCCAGTGACGGGGAATCACCCCCAGTGACGGGGAATCACCGCCAGTGACGGGGAATCACTCCCAGTGACGGGGAATCACCCTCAGTGAGGATAAGGTGGGATCTTACAGTTGTGTTTCCAATTCCTGTGTAGTTTTACAATTCAGGTCTCTAAATATTTTAGTGGTGTGAAGCTATTTTTAGTTAGACAGAGCGAGAATCATTCCTCGACACTACAGCGATATAATTAACCAGCTGTCTAACCGTCCAGCACAGAGTGCAGTGAGATGGAGCGCGTACAGTTTAATCAAAACTTATCCCTGAGAAAATCAGAGTGGATCGATATTCCTGGATTCCAAGACAGTGTCAAGGGAGCTTTACTCTGTATCTAACCCATGCTGTACCTGCCCTGGGAGTGTTTGATGGGACAGTGTAGAGGGAGCTTTACTCTGTATCTAATCCTGTACCTGCCCTGGGAGTGTTTGATGGGACAGTGTAGAGGGAGCTTTACTCTGTATCTAACCCGTGCTGTACCTGCCCAGGGAGTGTTTGATGGGACAGTGTAGAGGGAGCTTTACTCTGTATCTAACCCGTGCTGTACCTGCCCTGGGAGTGTTTGATGGGACAGTGCAGAGGGAGCTTTACTCTGTATCTAACCCGTGCTGTACCTGCCCTGGGACTGTTTGATGGGACAGTGCAGAGGGAGCTTTATTCTGTATCTAATCCTGTACCTGCCCTGGGTGTGTTTGATGGGACAGTGTGGAGGGAGCTTTACTCTGTATCTAACCCGTGCTGTACCTCCCCAGGGAGTGTTTGATGTGGGACAGTGTAGAGGGAGCTTTACTCTGTATCTAACCTGTGCTGTACCTGCCCTGGGAGTGTTTGATGGGACAGTGTAGAGGGAGCTTTACTCTGTATCTAACCCGTGCTGTACCTGCCCTGGGAGTGTTTGTTGGGACAGTGTAGAGGGAGCTTTACTCTGTATCTAACCCGTGCTGTACCTGCCCTGGGAGTGTTTGATGGGACAGTGTAGATGGGGCCTAACTCTGTATCTAACCCGTGTTGCTCTGTGCCCATTTCCAGGAGAACCCCTACATGTGCAACAACGAGTGTGACGCTCGCACGCCCGAGCTCGCACACCCCCCCGAGCTGATGCTGGATCACGAGGGCAGGATCCCAAACACCTTTTGGCAAAGCGTCTCCTGGAGGAGTTTCCCCGAGCCCCTCCTGGTCAATATCACCCTGTCCTGGGGCAAGACCATCGAGCTGACCGAGGATATCGTCATCACCTTCGAGTCGGGCCGGCCGGAGCAGATGGTCCTGGAGAAATCTCTGGACCACGGCCGGACGTGGCAGCCCTACCAGTTCTACGCTGCCGACTGCCTCAACTCCTTCGGGATGGAGCGGAGAACGGTCCGGGATCTGAGCCCAGCCTCGGTGCTGGACATCATCTGCACGGAGGAGGACTCCAGGGGCTACGTGTGGAAGGTGGACAAGACGGTCCGCTTCGAGATCAGGGAGCGGTTCGCCCTGTTCGGGGGGCCCCTTCTCCGCAACATGGCCTCGCTCTACGGCCAGCTGGACACCACCAAGGACCTGAGGGACTTCTTCACCCTGACCGACCTGCGGGTCAGGCTGCTCCGGCCGGCCACCGGGGCCACCAGCGTCGACCGGCTCAACCTCTCCAAATACTTCTACGCCATCTCCAACGTGGAGATTCACGGACGGTGAGAGCTCCTCGTCACCTCTGCTCAGGGTCACTGATCCCACACTTCACATCCAGGGGGCGCTGTATCAGGACAAACATCTGGGGGATAGTCTATCAGGGCAAACATCTGGGGGACGGTCCATTAGGGCAAACATCTGGGGGACGGTCCATCAGGGCAAACATCTGGGGGACGGTCCATCAGGGCAAACATCTGGGGGATGGTCCATCAGGGCAAACATCTCGGATATACTATCAATTGACATCTGGAGGGCATTCTATCAGGGCTAACATCTGGAGGGAATACTATCATCAATAAGAACAACAACTTGCATTTACATAGCCCCTTTAACGTAGTAAATCATCCCAAGGCACTTCACAGGAGCGATTATCAAACAAAATTTGACACTGAGCCACATCTGGAAATATAGGGACAGGTGAGCAAAAGCTCGGTCAAAGAGGGAGGTTTTAAGGAGCGTCTTAAAGAAGGAGAGAGAGGTGGAGAGGTCGCGAGGTTTCGGGAGGGATTTCCAGACCTTCGGACCTAGACAGCTGAAGGCACGGCTGCCATTGGTGGAGTGATTAAAATTGGGGATGCGTAAGAGGCCAGAATTGGAGAGATCTCGGAGGGTTGTCGGGCTGGAGGAGGTTACAGAGATAGGGAGAGGCGAGGCCATGGAGGGATTTGAAAACAAGGATGAGAATTTTAAAATCGAGGCGTTGCCAATGTAGGTCAGCGAGCACGGGGGTGATGGGAGAACGGGACTTGGTGTGAGTTAGGATACGGGCAGCAGAGTTAGCCTCAGACTGTGGCCGGGGAGAGGGATGGAGTCGGTGTCTGGGGAACAGAGTTTGAGGCGGGGACTGAAGACAATGGCTTCGGTCTTCCCAATATTTAATTGGAGGAAATTTGTGCTCCTCCAGTACTGGCTGTTGGAAAAGCAGCGTGACAAATCAGAGAGAGTGGAGGGGTCGAGAGAGGTGGGGGTGAGGTAGAGCTGGGTGTCGTCAGTGTACATGTGGAACCTGACGTTGTGTTTTCAGATGATGTCACCGGGGGGCAGCCTGTAGATGAGAAATTCTGCACTCAGCATCTGGGAGACTCACTCGAGCTTTTAGTCCAGGAGAATCTTCAGACACTAATTCGAGAACAGGAACAGGAAAATGTTTACGCTGAGGTTAATTTGCCTCCAAGGAACTGTCTGGGTTTCTGCTTAGTTCAGCAAAACGTGCCGAGAACAGCAAATGTGCTGAATGTGTGAGGACCAATCTGCAGATTTTGAAGCTTCACCTTCCCAGTGAGTTAAACAGCGGCCCGATGCTGTTAGCACAGAATCCCCGAGACCAGCGATCTCACACTTTACAACACAGAAACCCTCACAACACACTGGGCCTTTCCACATCGTATTTACTAAAGGGAAATCTTCATCACAGTCACTGTTAATGTCAGCGATGCGATTGTGTCCTTTAGAACATTAAAATATATATTTCACAAGGAGGTGATCCCAGACCGACCTTCCCCAGAAACTGTAAACTCCCATCACAGCGACTAAACCCTCTTCAATGTGATAATGACCAAATAATCTGTTTCATGATGTTGGTTGGTGGATAAACATTGGTCAGGACACCGGGGAGAACTCCCCCGCTCTTCTTTGAAATAATGGCTGTGGGATAAGAACATAAGAACATAACATAAGAAATAGGAGCAGGAGTAGGCCAATCGGCCCCTCGAGCCTGCTCCGCCATTTAATAAGATCATGCCTGATCTGATCCTAACCTCAAATCTAAATTCATGTCCAATTTCCTGCCCGCTCCCCGTAACCCCTAATTCCCTTCACTTCTTGGAAACTGTCTATTTCTGCTTTGAATTTGTTCAATGATGTAGCTTCCACAGCTTCCTGGGGCAGCAAATTCCACAGACCCACCACCCTCTGAGTGAAGAAGTTTCTCCTCATCTCAGTTTTGAAAGAGCAGCCCCTTATTCTAAGATTATGCCCCCTAGTTCTAGTTTCACCCATCCTTGGGAACATCCTTACCGCATCCACCCGATCAAGCCCCTTCACAATCTTATATGTTTCAATAAGATCGCCTCTCATTCTTCTGAACTCCAATGAGTAGAGTCCCAATCGACTCAACCTCTCCTCATCCCCGGGATTAACCGAGTGAACCTTCTTTGTACTGCCTCGAGAGCAAGTATGTCTTTTCTTAAGTATGGACACCAAAACTGTATGCAGTATTCCAGGTGCGGTCTCACCAATACCTTATATAACTGCAGCAATACCTCCCTGTTTTTATATTCTATCCCCCTAGCGATAAACGCCAACATTCCGTTGGCCTTCTTGATCACCTGCTGCACCTGCATACTAACCTTTTGATTTTCTTGCACTTGGACCCCCAGATCCCTTTGTACTGCAGTACTTTCCAGTCTCTTGCCATCAAGAAAATAACTTGCTCTCTGGTTTTTCCTGCCAAAGTGCATAACCTCACATTTTCCAATATTGTATTGCATCTGCCAAATCTCCGCCCACTCACCCAGCCTGTCTATATCCCCCTGCAGGTTTTTTATGTCCTCCTCACTCTCTACTTTCCCTCCCATCTTTGTATCATCTGCAAACTTCGATATGTTGCACTCGGTCCCCTCCTCCAAATCGTTAATATAGATTGTAAAGAGTTGGGGACCCAGCACCGACCCCTGCGGAACACCACTGGCTACTGGTTGCCAGTCCGAGAATGAACCATTTATCCCAACTCTCTGCTTCCTGTTAGATAACCAATCCTCCACCCATGCCAGAATATTACCCCCAATCCAGTGATTCTTTATCTTGAGCAATAATCTTTTATGTGGCACCTTGTCGAATGCCTTCTGGAAGTCTAAATACACTACGTCCACTGGTTCCCCTTTATCCACCCTGTACATTATGTCCTCAAAGAACTCAAGCAGATTTGTCAGACATGACTTCCCCTTCGTAAAGCCATGCTGACTTTGTCCTATTAAATTATGCTTATCCAAATGTTCTGCTACTGTCTCCTTAATAATAGACTCCAAAATTTTACCCACCACAGATGTTAGGCTAACTGGTCTATAATTTCCAGCCTTCTGTCTACTACCTTTTTAAATAAGGGTGTTACATTTTCAGTTTTCCAATCTGCCGGGACCTTTGCCGAGTCCAGAGAATTTCGGAAAATTATTACCAAAGCATCCACAATCCCCACTGCCACTTCCCTCAAGACCCGAGGATCTTTTACCCCCACCTCGGGTTAACATCTCTTCCAAAAGACAGTATCTCCGACAGTGCAGCACTCCCTCAGTACTGACCCTCCGACAGTGCAGCACTCCCTCAGTACTGACCCTCCGACAGTGCAGCACTCCCTCAGTACTGACCCTCCGACAGTGCAGCACTCCCTCAGTACTGACCCTCCCAACAGTGCAGCACTCCCTCAGTAGTGACCCTCCGACAGTGCAGCACTTCCTCAGTACTGACCCTCCGACAGTGCAGCACTCCCTCAGTACTGACCCTCCGACAGTGCAGCACTCCCTCAGTAATGACCATCCGACAGTGCAGCGCTCCATCAGTACTGACCCTCCGACAGTGCAGCGCTCCCTCAGTACTGACCCTCCGACAGTGCAGCGCTCCCTCAGTACTGACCCTCCGACAGTGCAGCGCTCCCTCAGTACTGACCCTCCGACAGTGCAGCGCTCCCTCAGTACTGACCCTCCGACAGTGCAGCGCTCCCTCAGTACTGACCCTCCGACAGTGCAGCGCTCCCTCAGTACTGACCCTCCGACAGTGCAGCACTCCCTCAGTAATGACCCTCCGACAGTGCAGCGCTCCCTCAGTACTGACCCTCCGACAGTGCAGCGCTCCCTCAGTACTGACCCTCCGACAGTGCAGCGCTCCCTCAGTACTGACCCTCCGACAGTGCAGCGCTCCCTCAGTACTGACCCTCCGACAGTGCAGCGCTCCCTCAGTACTGACCCTCTGACAGTGCAGCGCTCCCTCAGTACTGACCCTCTGACAGTACAGCACTCCCTCAGTACTGACCCTCTGACAGTGCAGCATTCCCATAATACTGACACCGGGGAGTGCCGGCCTGGATTATTTGCTCAAGTCTCTGGAGCGGGGCTTGAACTTATGACCTTCTGACTCAGAGGCGAGATCTCAATATCACATTGCTGTTTGTGGGATCTTGCTGTGCGTAAATTGGCTGCTGTGTTTCCTACATTACAACAGTGACTACACTTCAAATTTACTTTATTGGCTGTAAAGCACTTTGGGACGTCCTGAGGTGGCGAAAGGCTCTGTAGAAATGGGAGTTCTTTCTCTTTTTAGGGTTGACCCATGTTCCTGGTCTCTGCTGCTCCAGTCAGTGGGAATTGCCCTGTGCTGGGAATTGCCCTGTGCTGGGAATTGCCCTGTGCTGGGAATTGCCCTGTGCTGGGAATTGCCCTGTGCTGGGAATTGCCCTGTGCTGGGAATTGCCCTGTGCTGGGAACTGCCCTGTGCTGGGAACTGCCCTGTGCTGGGAACTGCCCTGTGCTGGGAACTGCCCTGTGCTGGAAATAGTCCTGTGCTGGAAATAGTCCTGTGCTGGGAACTGCCCCGTGCTGGGAACTGCCCCATGCTGGGAATCACTCTGTACTGGGTTTGTCGTCCTGTGCAGTTCGGGCCTGAGATCTTGTCACTGGGTCCAGTTTGGGGAAAGGGGAGACTGTGTGAGGGGATCACAGGCTGCCCATGTTCTGCAGGAAGGGGTTTGCATCAGTTTAAAATTCTGCAATGACCTTTAACTGGGATCCAGGACCTTCCTGTGATGGAGACACCAGGAACCTAAGCTGGTAAAGGGAGAGCTGAGCCCCGGAGCAGAGAGTCCGGTGTGTAACGGAGCTGCTCGGGATCATTTTAAACCAGCTTGTCCCCTTGTTTTTTTGCCAGGTGTAAGTGCAATCTTCACGCCAACAACTGTGTCCTGGAGAAGGGGAAGCTGAGTTGCGAGTGTGAGCACAACACGACGGGGCCGGACTGCGGGAGATGCAAGAAAGGCTTTCAAGGCCGGCCGTGGAGAGCCGGCTCGTACCTCCCGATCCCCAAAGGGACGGCCAATATCTGTGAGTAACGAGGGCTTCTCCGGCCCTGCCTGATACCGGCGGCACCTTGGGTTTCGGTTCAGATTTCATTCTAATTCCAACTCCCGGCAATGCACCGATTCCAAAATAGAAGCAAATGGATGTTTGTGAATGAATTAATGTGTAAACAGAGACTCAGAGCGGGAGATTGGACAGAGACAGAGAACAGGAATAAGGACTGACTCCAGGGGGAGGGGACCACGAGGGGGAGGGGAAGGGGGTCCGGAGGGGGCGATAGTCAGTCCCCAGGGTGTGAATTTCCCCCGCGGCCCCTTTCTCTGTCGATCCCCAGGGTGTGAATTTCCCCCCCGGCCCCTTTCTCTGTCGATCCCCGGGGTGTGAATTTCCCCCCCGGCCCCTTTCACTGTCGATCCCCGGGGTGTGAATTTCCCCCCCGGCCCCTTTGACTGTCGATCCCCGGGGTGTGAATTTCCCCCGCGGCCCCTTTCACTGTCGATCCCCGGGGTGTGAATTTCCCCCGCGGCCCCTTTCTCAGTCGATCCCCATGGTGTGAATTTCCCCCGCGGCCCCTTTCTCTGTCGATCCCCAGGGTGTGAATTTCCCCCCCGGCCCCTTTCACTGTCGATCCCCGGGGTGTGAATTTCCCCCGCGGCCCCTTTCACTGTCGATCCCCGAGGGTGTGAATTTCCCCCGCGGCCCCTTTCTCTGTCGATCCCCAGGGTGTGAATTTCCCCCCTGGCCCCTTTCTCTGTCGATCCCCGGGGTGTGAATTTCCCCCCTGGCCCCTTTCTCTGTCGATCCCCAGGGTGTGAATTTCCCCCCCGGCCCCTTTCTCTGTCGATCCCCAGGGTGTGAATTTCCCCCCTGGCCCCTTTCTCTGTCGATCCCCAGGGTGTGAATTTCCCCCCTGGCCCCTTTCTCTGTCGATCCCCGAGGGTGTGAATTTCCCCCCTGGCCCCTTTCTCTGTCGATCCCCAGGGTGTGAATTTCCCCCCTGGCCCCTTTCTCTGTCGATCCCCAGGGTGTGAATTTCCCCCCTGGCCCCTTTCTCTGTCGATCCCCGAGGGTGTGAATTTCCCCCGCGGCCCCTTTCTCTGTCGATCCCCGAGGGTGTGAATTTCCCCCGCGGCCCCTTTCTCTGTCGATCCCCGATTCCAGGAGCCGGTTGAACGGAGGCGGCGATGGCGGCCCCATCGAGAGCCCAGGCCGCACTGCACTCTGGGAGATTGAGTCCCATGATCCTGTGACCCCGGGGGCCGTGTGAACCCGTGACCCCGGGGGCCGTGTGACCCCGTGACCCCGGGGGCCGTGTGACCCCGTGACCCCGGGGGCCGTGTGACCCGGTGACCCCGGGGGCCGTGTGACCCGGTGACCCCGGGGGCCATGTGACCCCGTGACCCCAGGGGGCCGTGTGACCCCGGGGGCCGTGTGACCCAGTGACCCCAGGGGCCGTGTGTTGGCCGCTGATTCTCAGTATCCGGGGGGGAGGGGCGGAGCATCAATTCCTCAAGGTGGGGCTCAGTCTGTGATTGTGACTCCTGGATTATCCCCAAACCCCCTCCCCAACCGACAACCCCTCCCCCCCAAACCCCCTCCCTAACCGACAACCCCTCCCCCCAAACCCCCTCCCCAACCGACAACCCCTCCCCCGCAAACCCCCTCCCCAACCGACAACCCCTCCCCCAAGCCCCCTCCCCAACCGACAACCCCTCCCCCCCAAACCCCCTCCCCAACCGACAACCCCTCCCCCCAAACCCCCTCCCCAACCGACAACCCCCTCCCCAACCGACAACCCCTCCCCCCAAACCCCCCTCCCCAACCTACAACCCCTCCCCTCAAACCCCCTCCCAAACCGACAATCCGTCCCCCCCAAACCCCCTCCCCAACCGACAACCCCTCCCCCCAAACCCCCTCCCCAGCTGACAACCCCTCCCCCCCCAAACCCCTTCCCCAACCGACAACCCCTCCCCCCAAACCCCCTCCCCAACCGACAATCCCAACCCCTCAAACCATCTCCCCAACCGACAATCCCTCCCCCAACCCACCCTTCTTCCTCCCCCAACCCATCCAATCCCCTTCCCATTTCTCTCCTCTCCCCTCCCCTCCTCTTCCAATCTCCAATCCACCTCCATTCCCCCCTCCCTCTTCACCCCACCTCCTCCCCGTCTCCCCTCCTCCCCCTCTCTCCTTTGCATTCCCCTCTCCTTTCCCCTCCCTCTCAAATCTCTACTCCGCCTCCACTCCCCCTCCCCTCTCCTCCCCCTCTCTGGTCTTCCCTTCCCATTCCTTTCCCCTCCCCCTCCAATCTCTACTCCACCTCCAATACCCCTCCCCCTCCACTCCCACTCCACTCCCCCTCCTCTACTTCTCCCCCTCGCCCTCTCTCCCCTCTCCCCTCCTCCTGTTCCTCTCCCCAATCCTCCCCCTCTGCTCCCTCCTCTCCCCTCTCCCTCTCTCTCCCCCTCCCCCTCCCTTCACTCTGAAGAAGTCTCCTTTCACTGTAATGTGTTTACGTTGTGTTCTGACACATTGTTCCACTAAAATACTTTATAATCCGTGTTCGACACAAACACCTGAACTCAGGCCCTGATTTTTGTTTCCGTTTCCCTCTCCAGGCCTCCCGAACACCGTCCCCAGTGACCGTAAGTAGGACCTACGCTCTCTGACCTGAGACCTGCTGACCCAGAGCCCATTTCTGTATCTGGAGCGAACCTTCCCCTCGACCCCCACCTCTTGTCTCACTGACCGTGGAACAGGTGTAGGTGTGAACAGGGACTGAGTGTGGAACAGGTGTAGGTGTGAACAGGGACTGAGTGTGGAACAGGTGTAGGTGTGAACAGGGAGTGAGTGTGGAACAGGTGTAGGTGTGAACAGGGACTAAGTGTGGAACAGGTGTAGGTGTGAACAGGGACGAAGTGTGGAACAGGTGTCGGTGTGAACAGGGACGAAGTGTGGAACAGGTGTAGGTGTGAACAGGGACGAAGTGTGGAACAGGTGTAGGTGTGAACAGGGATGAAGTGTGGAACAGGTGTAGGTGTGAACAGGGAGTGAGTGTGGAACAGGTGTAGGTGTGAACAGGGACTAAGTGTGGAACAGGTGTAGGTGGGAACAGGGACTGAGTGTGGAACAGGTGTAGGTGTGAACAGGGACTGAGTGTGGAACAGGTGTAGGTGGGAACAGGGACTGAGTGTGGAACAGGTGCAGGTGTGAACAGGGACTGAGTGTGGAACAGGTGTAGGTGTGAACAGGGAGTGAGTGTGGAACAGGTGCAGGTGTGAACAGGGACTGAGTGTGGAACAGGTGTAGGTGAACAGGGACTGAGTGTGGACCAGGTGTCGGTGTGAACAGGGACTGAGTGTGGAACAGGTGTAGGTGTGAACAGGGACTGAGTGTGGAACAGGTGTAGGTGTGAACAGGGAGTGAGTGTGGAACAGGTGTAGGTGTGAACAGGGAGTGAGTGTGGAACAGGTGTAGGTGTGAACAGGGACTGAGTGTGGAACAGGTGTAGGTGTGAACAGGGACTGAGTGTGGAACAGGTGTAGGTGTGAACAGGGACTGAGTGTGTTTGTGGAAAGCTGTCTGGTTCCTGATACCGAGATCAATCGGGACCTGTTGTAATCCCGTTCTCCCAGATACAGAAATGGGAACTGGACGAGTGTCTCTCGGCCTCAATCTCTTCACCTTCGTTTCCCGTATTTTGCATGAACTCGTTCCCGTTTATTTAACCCTTCGCATGCTGTCCGTGTCATTCCAAACCATCGGCTGCATTCAGCACCCAAATCAACACCCATACTGACCGGGACAGAGTGTCCATAACTCACCGTACTGACCGGGAGAGAGTGTCCATAACTCCCCGTACTGACCGGGAGCAGAGTGTCCATAACTCCCCGTACTGACCGGGAGCAGAGTGTCCATAACTCCCCGTACTGACTGGGAGCAGAGTGTCCATAACTCCCCGTACTGACCGGAGCAGAGTGTCCATAACTCCCTGTACTGACTGGGAGCAGAGTGTCCATAACTCCCCGTACTGACCGGGAGCAGAGTGTCCATAACTCCCCGTACTGACCGGAGCAGAGTGTCCATAACTCCCTGTACTGACCGGGAGCAGAGTGTCCATAACTCCCCGTACTGACCGGGAGCAGAGTGTCCATAACTCCCCGTACTGACCGGGAGCAGAGTGTCCATAACTCCCCGTACTGACCGGGAGCAGAGTGTCCATAACTCCCCGTACTGACCGGGAGCAGAGTGTCCATAACTCCCCGTACTGACCGGGAGCAGAGTGTCCATAACTCCACGTACTGACCGGGAGCAGAGTGTCCATAACTCCCCGTACTGACCGGGGACAGAGTGTCCATAACTCCCCGTACTGACCGGGAGCAGAGTGTCCATAACTCCCCGTACTGACCGGGAGCAGAGTGTCCATAACTCCCCGTACTGACCGGGAGCAGAGTGTCCATAACTCCCAGTACTGACCGGGAGCAGAGTGTCCATAACTCCCCGTACTGACCGGGAGCAGAGTGTCCATAACTCCCCGTACTGACCGGGAGCAGAGTGTCCATAACTCCCCGTACTGACCGGGACAGAGTGTCCATAACTCCCCGTACTGACCGGGACAGAGTGTCCATAACTCCCCGTACTGACCGGGAGAGAGTGTCCATAACTCCCTGTACTGACCGGGAGCAGAGTGTCCATAACTCCCCGTACTGACTGGGGACAGAGTGTCCATAACTCCCCGTACTGACCGGGAGCAGAGTGTCCATAACTCCCCGTACTGACCGGGAGCAGAGTGTCCATAACTCCCCGTACTGACCGGGAGCAGAGTGTCCATAACTCCCCGTACTGACCGGGAGCAGAGTGTCCATAACTCCCCGTACTGACCGGGACAGAGTGTCCATAACTCCCCGTACTGACCGGGACAGAGTGTCCATAACTCCCCGTACTGACCGGGACAGAGTGTCCATAACTCCCCGTACTGACCGGGAGCAGAGTGTCCATAACTCCCCGTACTGACCGGGACAGAGTGTCCATAACTCCCCGTACTGACCGGGAGCAGAGTGTCCATAACTCCCCGTACTGACCGGGAGCAGAGTGTCCATAACTCCCCGTACTGACCGGGAGCAGAGTGTCCATAACTCCCCGTACTGACCGGGAGCAGAGTGTCCATAACTCCCCGTACTGACCGGGAGCAGAGTGTCCATAACTCCCCGTACTGACCGGGAGCAGAGTGTCCATAACTCCCCGTACTGACCGGGAGCAGAGTGTCCATAACTCCCCGTACTGACCGGGAGCAGAGTGTCCATAACTCCCCGTACTGACCGGGAGCAGAGTGTCCATAACTCCCCGTACTGACCGGGACAGAGTGTCCATAACTCCCCGTACTGACCGGGACAGAGTGTCCATAACTCCCCGTACTGACCGGGACAGAGTGTCCATAACTCCCCGTACTGACCGGGAGAGAGTGTCCATAACTCCCTGTACTGACCGGGAGCAGAGTGTCCATAACTCCCCGTACTGACTGGGGACAGAGTGTCCATAACTCCCCGTACTGACCGGGAGCAGAGTGTCCATAACTCCCCGTACTGACCGGGAGCAGAGTGTCCATAACTCCCCGTACTGACCGGGAGCAGAGTGTCCATAACTCCCCGTACTGACCGGGAGCAGAGTGTCCATAACTCCCCGTACTGACCGGGAGCAGAGTGTCCATAACTCCCCGTACTGACCGGGACAGAGTGTCCATAACTCCCCGTACTGACCGGGACAGAGTGTCCATAACTCCCCGTACTGACCGGGACAGAGTGTCCATAACTCCCCGTACTGACCGGGAGCAGAGTGTCCATAACTCCCCGTACTGACCGGGACAGAGTGTCCATAACTCCCCGTACTGACCGGGAGCAGGGTGTCCATCACTCCCCGTACTGACCGGGAGCAGAGTGTCCATAACTTCCCGTACTGACCGGGACAGAGTGTCCATAACTCCCCGTACTGACCGGGACAGAGTGTCCATAACTCCCCGTACTGACCGGGACAGAGTGTCCATAACTCCCCGTACTGACCGGGACAGAGTGTCCATAACTCCCCGTACTGACCGGGACAGAGTGTCCATAACTCCCCGTACTGACCGGGACAGAGTGTCCATAACTCCCCGTACTGACCGGGAGAGAGTGTCCATAACTCCCCGTACTGACCGGGACAGAGTGTCCATAACTTCCCGTACTGACCGGGACAGAGTGTCCATAACTCCACGTACTGACCGGGACAGAGTGTCCATAACTCCCCGTACTGACCGGGAGCAGATTGTCCATAACTCCCCGTACTGACGGGGAGCAGAGTGTCCATAACTCCCCGTACTGACGGGGAGCAGAGTGTCCATAACTCCCCGTACTGACGGGGAGCAGAGTGTCCATAACTCCCCGTATTGACCGGGAGCAGAGTGTCCATAACTCCCCGTACTGACCGGGACAGAGTGTCCATAACTCCCCGTACTGACCGGGACAGAGTGTCCATAACTCCCCGTACTGACCGGGACAGAGTGTCCATAACTCCCCGTACTGACCGGGACTGAGTGTCCATAACTCCCCGTACTGACCGGGAGCAGAGTGTCCATAACTCCCTGTACTGACCGGGAGCAGAGTGTCCATAACTCCCCGTACTGACCGGGAGCAGAGTGTCCATAACTCCCCGTACTGACCGGGAGCAGAGTGTCCATAACTCCCCGTACTGACCGGGACAGAGTGTCCATAACTCCCCGTACTGACCGGGAGCAGAGTGTCCATAACTCCCCGTACTGACCGGGACAGAGTGTCCATAACTCCCCGTACTGACCGGGAGCAGAGTGTCCATAACTCCCCGTACTGACCGGGAGCAGAGTGTCCATAACTCCCCGTACTGACCGGGACAGAGTGTCCATAACTCCCCGTACTGACCGGGACAGAGTGTCCATAACTCCCCGTACTGACCGGGACAGAGTGTCCATAACTCCCCGTACTGACCGGGACAGAGTGTCCATAACTCCCCGTACTGACCGGGACAGAGTGTCCATAACTCCCCGTACTGACCGGGACAGAGTGTCCATAACTCCCCGTACTGACCGGGAGCAGAGTGTCCATAACTCCCCGTACTGACCGGGACAGAGTGTCCATAACTCCCCGTACTGACCGGGAGCAGAGTGTCCATAACTCCCCGTACTGACCGGGAGCAGAGTGTCCATAACTCCCCGTACTGACCGGGAGCAGAGTGTCCATAACTCCCCGTACTGACCGGGACAGAGTGTCCATAACTCCCCGTACTGACCGGGAGCAGAGTGTCCATAACTCCCCGTACTGACCGGGACAGAGTGTCCATAACTCCCCGTACTGACCGGGACAGAGTGTCCGTATCACAGTCCGATACTGGACAGGAACATGTGCGATGCTGGGACTGGGACTGGGACTGGGACACCCTGGGTTTCTATGAAACGTTACACTTTGGACCCAAACCTGCCCCTTTCCTGCCCAGGTACAGCCAGAACCGACATGAAAAAACAGACCATCAAAACCTTCATCACTGGCACAAACTTAACGAAAGATAAACTCGTTCTAATGTCTTCAATGATTATCTACTTTGTCCTTAATGACTGACCGTGATTGTTACTGGATTCAGTCTCGCTGAATAATAACAGGGAGACTCAGTCAGATACTGGATTACACAGTTTGTCTTTCAAACACTCAACCTACTCGAATTACTGAAATCCCATAATAACAGCCTGTCACCGGCCTCCCCCCATTAAATCATCGGCTCCACAGACCAGATTCCAGCTAATTAGCGTTCGCTCGGCTTCGAGCTCCAACCACTACACCCCTCCCGATCTCTGTCACCTCCTCCAGCTCTACAACCCTCTGAGATCTCTGCGCTCCTCCAATTCTGGCCTCTTGTACATCCCCGATTTCCTTCGCTCCACCATTGGCGTCCGTGCCTTCAGCTGCCGAGGCCCTAAGCTCTGGAATTCCCTCCCTAAATCTCTCCGCCTCTCCACCTCTCTTTCCTCCTTTATAATGTCCCTTAAAACCCACTTCTTTGATGAAACTTTTGGTGACCTGTCCTAATATCTCCTTATGTGGCTTGGTGTTAAATTCTGTTTGATAATCGCTCCTGTGAAGGGCCTTGGGACGTTTTACTACGTTAAAGGCGCTATATAAATGCAGGTTGTTGTTATTATCTGTGGGCGAGGGTCAGAAACTGTGACCATTTGTTCAGATTGAATAAAATCATCAGCAAAAAATATATTTTCAACTGAGCGACTTGACCCCTGCAAGAAGGAGTTTATTTTTATTGAAGTTTGTGAGACTCAGTTCGGAGACACAGTCAGTCGTGGGGATGAGAGCAGGAAGTTACAAAGGGACATGGACAGACTGAGTGAGTGGGCAAAACTGAGGCAGATGGAGTTCAACGTGGACAAGATATATTGGCCCTGGAGGGGGTTCAGCGCAGATTCACCAGAATGATACCAGGGCTAAAAGGGTTAAATTAAGAGGACAGGTTACATAAACCAGGCTTGTATTCCCTGAGTTTAGAAGATTGAGGGTTGATCTGATCAAGGTGTTTGAAATGATTCAACGATGTGCTCGGGTCGATAGAGAGAAACTATTTCCTCTGGTGGGAGAGTCCAGAACAAGGGGGAATAATCTTAAAATTAGAGCTCGGCCGTTCAGGGGTGATGTCAGGAAGCATTTCTTCACACAAAGGGGAGTGGAAATCTGGAACTCTCTCCCCCAAAAGGCTGTGGATGCTGGGGGTCAATTGGAGCTTTCAAGAATGAGATCGATAGATTTTTGTTGGGTGAGGGTATCGAGGGATACGGAGCAAAGGCGGGTAAATGGAGTTGAGGTACAGATCAGCCATGACCTTATATGAACAGCAGAACAGGCTCAAGGGGCTGAATGGCCTCCTACTGTTCCTGTGTAACAGGCTCGAAGGGCTGAATGGCCTCCTCCTGTTCCTGTGTAACAGGTTCGAGGGGCTGAATGGCCTCCTCCTGTTCCTGTGTAACAGGCTCGAGGGGCTGAATGGCCTCCTCCTGTTCCAATATCCTGTGGATAGTGAGGTTTCACTGCTGACATCATCTTTAAAAAAATCTATCAGCTGAAAAGTTACTTCTGGCAGGAAATCATTACAAACATCTGTCTGACCCCAGCAGATTGAAATCATTACAAATATCTGTCTGACCCCAGCAGATTGAAATCATTACAAACATCCGTCTGACCCCAGCAGATTGAAATCATTACAAACATCTGTCTGACCCCAGCAGATTGAAATCATTACAAACATCTGTCTGACCCCAGCAGATTGAAATCATTACAAACATCTGTCTGACCCCAGCAGATTGAAATCATTACAAACATCTGTCTGACCCCAGCAGATTGAAATCATGACAACCATCTGTCTGACCCCAGCAGATTGAAATCATTACAACCATCTGTCTGACCCCAGCAGATTGAAATCATTACAAACATCTGTTGAACCCAGCAGATTGAAATCATTACAAACATCTGTCTGACCCCAGCAGATTGAAATCATTACAACCATCTGTCTGACCCCAGCAGATTGAAATCATTACAAACATCTGTTGAACCCAGCAGATTGAAATCATTACAAACATCTGTCTCACCCCAGCAGATTGAAATCATTACAAACATCTGTCTGAAAGCAGCAGATTGAAATCTGTGACAATTTTCAGAAATATTTGTTGGGTTTTGATGGAAGTGTCTGGTTGCTTGTCTCTCGGACCCACTTGCTGTCCCGTGCAGTCTCGAGTCGATGTGTTTGTGCGCACAGTACAGATGTTCTGTTCAGACCACGCGTTGTTCTCCATCTGGGAGTAATAATTGCTGACGCAGCTCATCCAAAGCAAGGTCAGACACGGCCAAGTATCTCATCACTAGGGGTCACTAACACAAAGCAAGGTCAGACACGGCCAAGTATCTCATCACTAGAGGTCAGTAACACAAAGCAAGGTCAGACACGGCCAAGTATCTCATCACTGGAGGTCACTAACACAAAGCAAGGTCAGACACGGCCAAGTATCTCATCACTGGAGGTCACTAACACAAAGCAAGGTCAGACACGGCCAAGTATCTCATCACTGGAGGTCACTAACACAAAGCAAAGGAGGAGCTCTCAAACAATGCGACTGGCTTACAGCAGAAAGATGAAGAAAGACTTGCATTTATATCGCGCCTTTCACAATCTCAAGACATGCCAATGTGCTTTACAACCAAAGAAGTACTTTTGAAGTGTGGTCACTGTTGTAATGTAGGAAACGCGGCAGCCAATTTGCACACAGCAAGATCCCACAAACAGCAATAAATAAAGAGCAGATAATTTCTTTTTAGTGACGTTGAATTGAGGGGTAAATATTGGCCAGGACAACGGTGAGAACTACCTTGCTCTTCGAAATACTGCCATGAGATCTTTTACGTCCACCTGAGAGGGTGGACGGGGCCTCGGTTTAATGTTTCATCCGAAAGACAGGACTTCCGACAATGCAGCACTCCCTCATGACTGCCCCTCCGACAGTACAACACTCCTTCATTACTGCCCCTCCGACAATACAGCACTGCCTTCATTACTGCCCCCTCTCATTACTGACCCTCCGATAGTGCAGCACTCCCTCATTACTGCCCCTCCCACAGTACAGCACTCCCTCATGACTGACCCTTCGACAGTACAGCACTCCCTCATTACTGACCCTCCGACAGTACAGCACTCCTTCATTACTGACCCTCCGACAGTACAGCACTCCCTCATTACTGACCCTCCGACAGTACAGCACTCCCTCATTGCTGCCCCTCCGACAGTACAGCACTCCCTCATTACTGCCCCTCCGACAGTACAGCACTCCCTCATTGCTGCCCCTCCGACAGTACAGCACTCCCTCATTACTGACCCTCCGACAGTACAGCACTCCTTCATTATTGCCCCTCCGACAGTGCAGCACTCCCTCATTACTGACCCTCCGACAGTACTACCTCATTACTGACCCTCTGACAGTGCAGCACTCCCTCAGTACTGACCCTCTGACAGTACAGCACTCCCTCATTACTGACCCTCCGACAGTGCAGCACTCCCTCATTACTGCCCCTCCGACAGTACAGCACTCCCTCATTACTGCCCCTCCGACAGTGCAGCACTCCCTCATTACTGCCCCTCCGACAGTACAGCACTCCGAGTGTTGGCCTGGATTTTGGGCTCAAGTCTCTGGAGTGGGGCTTGAACCAATGACCTTCTGACTCCGCGGTGAGAGTGCTGCCCACTGAGCCACACCACCGGACTCTATAAACCCTGGAACGTTCCCATCCATCGCCATCTGCCTGATTCAATGTGACCGTATCGAGCCAGGAGTCTGATGTTCTCCCCTCACTGCTAAAAGTCTCAGTGTCTCCCCTCCCTCCCATTCCAGACATTTCCCCTCCGCCTCTCATTCCTGCAGCATGTGACCCGCTTGCAGTTTGCGACCCGTCTACGTCCTGTCTACGTCCCGTCTACACTTTCTGTCTTCTCCTTGCAAGACTGTGAATGTTTCGGCCACTCGAACCGGTGCAGTTACATCGAGCTGCTCACCACCACCATTTGCGTGAGCTGTAAGCACAACACGAGAGGCCGACACTGCCAGTTGTGCCGACTGGGCTATCACCGAAACCCGTCAGCAGAGCTGGACCATCACAACGTTTGCCTAGGTCAGTTCCTGTTACAATCTCCGCTCTCGCCTCCTTCCTTCACCCTTCAGATTTCAGCCCGAAACAAGATAAAGAAACAAAAAGGAACCTTCGATAGGGCTGAGCAAAAGGAATCAGCTCCCCTTTCCCCAGAGATCAGACCCGGTCCGACCTTTCCCCAGAGATCAGACCCGGTCCGACCTTTCCCCAGAGATCAGACCCGGTCCGACCTTTCCCCAGAGATCAGACCCGGTCCGACCTTTCCCCAGAGATCAGACCCGGTCCGACCTTTCCCCAGAGATCAGACCCGGTCCGACCTTTCCCCAGAGATCAGACCCGGTCCGACCTTTCCCCGGAGATCAGACCCGGTCCGACCTTTCCCCGGAGATCAGACCCGGTCCGACCTTTCCCCGGAGATCAGACCCGGTCCGACCTTTCCCCAGAGATCAGACCCGGTCCGACCTTTCCCCGGAGATCAGACCCGGTCCGACCTTTCCCCAGAGATCAGACCCGGTCCGACCTTTCCCCAGAGATCAGACCCGGTCCGACCTTTCCCCGGAGATCAGACCCGGTCCGACCTTTCCCCAGAGATCAGACCCGGTCCGACCTTTCCCCGGAGATCAGACCCGGTCCGACCTTTCCCCGGGGATCAGACCCGGTCCGACCTTTCCCCAGAGATCAGACCCGGTCCGACCTTTCCCCGGAGATCAGACCCGGTCCGACCTTTCCCCGGGGATCAGACCCGGTCCGACCTTTCCCCAGAGATCAGACCCGGTCCGACCTTTCCCCGGAGATCAGACCCGGTCCGACCTTTCCCCAGAGATCAGACCCGGTCCGACTTTTCCCCAGAGATCAGACCCGGTCCGACCTTTCCCCGGAGATCAGACCCGGTCCGACCTTTCCCCAGAGATCAGACCCGGTCCGACCTTTCCCCGGAGATCAGACCCGGTCCGACCTTTCCCCAGAGATCAGACCCGGTCCGACCTTTCCCTAGCGATGAGGCCTGGCCCTGAGGTAAATTGAAAGCCCTGTGTTGTGACGATATAATCATTGCTTCCCTGTCTCCATTGTTTTTCTGGAATTTGTATGTTGTTTGTACTCTCGGCAAACGAACATCCTTCATCGTAGCAGCATCACTCGCCTCTGCTCAATGTTACCCTCCCCCATTGTCCAACATCAATGTTCTCTCTCCATTTCCTCATCTCCTTCCCATTCTCCACACATAGAATTACAGAGAATGTACAGCACAGAAACAGGCCATTCGGCCCAACTGGTCTATGTCGGTATTTATGCTCCACATGAGCCTCCTCCCTCCCTACTTCATCTCATCCTATCAGCATATCCTTCTATTCCTTTCTCCCTCATGTGTTTATCTTGCTTCCCCTTGATGCTATTCGCCTCAACTACTCCTTGTGGGAGCGAGTTCCACATTCTCACCACTCTCTGGGTCAAGAAGTTTCTCCTGAATTCCCTATTGGATTTATTAATGACAGTCTTATATTTATGGCCCCGAGTTTCGGTCTCCCCCACAAGTGGAAACATCTTCTCTCCGTCTATCTTATCAAACCCTGTCATAATTTTGAAGACCTCTATCAGGTCACCCCTCAGTCTTCTCTTTTCTTGAGAAAAGAGCCCCAGCCTGTTCAATCTTTCCTGATATTTATAACCTCTCAGTCCTGGTATCACCCTGATGAATTTTTGCACCCTCTCCAGTGTCTCTCTATCCTTTTTATAATATGGAGACCAGAACTGTGCACAGTTCTCCAAGTGTGGTCTAACCAAGGTTCTCTACAAGTTTAACATAACCTCTCTGATTGTGAATTCTCTCTCTCTAATAATGAACCCTGGAGCTTGGTTTGCTTTTTATGGTCTTGTTAACCTGCGTTAATTGTGTGCAGTCGCCCCAAGGAGTGGAACACGGGCCGTGTCCAATCAGTGTGTGGACGATTGACGCTGTTTGTAAACTGTTGGAGACTTGTTTCCCCCCAGAGTCGGCTCGTCCCCTGTCCTGGGCCCGAGTCATTTGTGTCCCTGAGGTTGTGTCGATGGGTTTTATTGGGAACAGCCATGTGCAGTGTGTGTGTTGTCTTGTTTCTGCAGACTGTCAGTGTCACCCCTATGGCTCACTCCATGATCGCTGTAATGAGACGGGATATTGTGACTGTAAGGAGGGGACAGCAGGGCCCAAGTGTGACAAGTGCCTGCCCGGATATTACTGGCACAGGGGCTGCCGAGGTAAGTAACCGTTCCAGCACCAGACCCTCCCTCACTCCGCCCGGCTCCTGTGTGTCAGGGTCAGCAGTGGATCCGATAGCAGAGATACCAGGGGGGGGAACACAAAGGCTTTTAGACAAGGAGCCCTCCTGGGTTCCCCCATCACCCTGAGAAACAATTAGTGGCACAGCTCCTCGCAAAGGGAGGGACTGGAGTTCAGTGAGGAGCATTTCATCGAATCAGACAGCACACAAGGAGGCCGTTCAGCCCATCGAGGCAGTGCTGGCTCTTTGAAAGAGCGATCCAATTAGTCCATTCCCCCTGCTCTTTCCCCATACCCTGAAAATTTTTCCCCTTCAAGTATTTATTCAATTCCATTTTGAAAGTTATTATTGAATCTGCTTCCAGATCAGAACAACTCACTGTGTAAAAACAATTCTCCTCATCTCCCCTCTGGTTATTTTGCCAATTCCCTTAAATCTGTGTCCTCTGGTTACCGACCCTCCTGCCACTGGAAACAGTTTCTCCTTATTTACTCTATCAAAACCCTTCATAATTTTGAATACCTCTATTAAATCTCCCCTTAACCTTCTCTGTTCTGAGGAGAACAATCCCAGCTTCTCCAGTCTCTCCACATAACTGAAGTCCCTCATCCCTGGTACCATTCTGGTAAATCTCCTCTGCACCCTCTCCAAGGCCTTGACATCTTTCCTAAAGTGCGGTGCCCAGAATTGGACACAATAATTGGGCACAGAATTTAACCCTCAGTCTCTCCTTCTGTATTTAACCATCAATTTAGTCCTGTTCACCCATCACCCCTGTGATCTCTGACCTACATTGGCTCCCGGTCCAGCAACACCTCAATTTTAAGATTCACATCCTCACATTCAAATCCCTCCGTTGCCTCGCCCCTCCCTATCTCTGTAACCTCCTTCAGCCCTACACCCCTCCGAGATCTCTGCGCTCCCCCAATTCTGGCCTCTTGTCCATCCCCCATTTCCTTCACCCCACCATTGGCGGCCGTGCCTTCAGCTATCTGGACCCTAAACTCTGGAATTCCCTCCCGAAACCTCTCCCCCTCTCCCCCTCTCTCTCCTCCTTTAAGACCCTCCTTAAAATCTACCTCTTTGACCAAGCTTTTGGTCTCCTGTCCTAATGTCTCCTTATGTGGTTCAGTGTTAATTTTTCTCTGATTTACGCTCCTGTGAAGCACCTTGGGCCGTTTTACTACGTTAAAGGCGCTATATAAATGCAAGTAGTTGTTGGTGTCACAGTGAAACACTGGGAGCGGCGACAGTTCAAACAATCTCTGAGGTCAGGAGATTTCCAGTGACCTGACGTTTCTTTTCTCTGACCTCTTGCAGCCGGCGTGTGCGATAACTTGCTGACGCGGTGTCAGAACGGAGGAGTGTGCGAGGACAATGGGAGGTGTCGCTGTCCCGCTCCCTACACCGGGCTCCTGTGTGAGAAAGGCCAGTGTGGGAAGGAAGCAGGAGGGTGTGTCTCCCAATCCCCCCGGGACCCCACCTTACACCGGGTGCTGCTGTCACTCACTGCGCTGCTAACCACCGCTAACGGACGCCCGGCGCTCTGACCCGCTTCCAGCGCCACGGACGCTCACGGGAAGGTGCAAAGAGCGGAGGAGAATCCAGCGTTTACTACGTCCCTGTTAAACACGGTCCCCGCCCTCCGGCCCGGGAAAGGCAAACTGTAACCCAGGCCTGAGCCCACCCACCCACCCACCGAGCCCGACTGTATCTCCGAGCCCTGAAGGAATGGGCAGTCAGTGGGGACTGTACTTTCAGACCCCCCGCCGGAGGGAGGGAGGGAGGGAGGGAGGCAGCTGCTAATATTCATTCTCCAATCACCAGCCTGGCCTCGGATGGCCAGCTTTGGGAAAGAAGAAAGAAAGAAAGACTTGCATTTATATAGCGCCTTTCACCACCTCAGGACGTCCCAAAGAGCTTTACAGACAATGAAGTACTTTTGAAGTGTCGTCACTGTTGGAATGTAGGAAACATGGCAGAAAATTTGTGGAGCTCAGAGGAGGCCGTTCCCCGCTCTGGTGCAGCCCTCGCTCGCTCGCCCCTCACTCACTCACTCCCTCCCTCACTCACACACTTCCTCACTCACTCACTCCTCACTCATGCACGCACTCGCTCCCTCACTCACTCCCCAACTCATCACTCGCTCCCTCACTCACTCACTCCTCCCTCTCTCACTCCTCACTCCCTCCCTTCACTCCACTCACTCACTCCTTCCGTCACTCCTTCCCTCTCCCTCCCTCACTCACTGCGAGGGATTGCTGTCGGTACATCGTGACCTGAGGAAATCTGTGGGCCGGCTTCGAGCGGCCTACAACCTGGGCTTTAGTGCCCGTTGTGTGTAATCCTGGAGCGCATCAGAGCGATGGGGGAATAATCCTGAGCAGTGAGTGGAGAGTGTTAGTACGTTTATCGATTCTTTTGTATTAAGATGAAGTTATTTTCTTGCAATCCCACAATGTTCCATGTAGTTTTTGTGTGAATCGCGGTTTGTGTTGATGAATATATCTCTCACTGTGTAATTCCCAGCGACGGGGGGAATGAGACGGTTTTATTTTATTTGTATGATTTTCCTGTGCACAGATTTCTCTGTAACTGCAACGTGCTGACATCAAAGAATCTGAGTTTACAGCTCTGGAAAGTGTCATAAGATCCAGGAAAGGATTTGATGCTTTACTCTGGACAACAATAAAAGCTGCTGCAGAAAGTGTCCTGGTCTCCTGATCTGGGTCCTGACTGTGTGTCTGGGGGAAGGGGTTCAGGGGGGAGGGGGAGGGGTTCAGGGGGTTAGGAAGGGGCTGAGGGGTCAGGAAGGGGGCTCAGGGTGGAGCGGAAGGGCTTTCGGGGAAGGGGTTGAGGGGTTCGGGGGGAGTGTCCTGGGCCAGTTCCAGTCCTGGGTTCCCTGATTCCAGGAGCCGGTTGAACGGGAGCCATCGACAGCTTGGGCCGCATTGCACTCTGGGAGATTGAGTGACCTGACCCCGTGACCCCAGACAGTCGGCGGAGGGGGAGGGGGAGGGGGAGGGGGGGAGGGGGAGGGGGAGGGGGCGAGGAGGGGGAGGGGGGCAAGGAGGGGGAGGGGGAGAGCTGTGTCTGTTTCGGCCGGAGACAGTGGCCAGGGAGGAGGGGAGGGGGTAGAATCAGCAGCGAGGGAACGGAGTTTGTGGCGGGGATCGAAGACGACGGCTTAAATTTTCACTCCAAGCCCGGAAGTCGGCGGGGGGCGACTTCCCCGAGTCCGGGTTTCCCGGACGTCCTTAGGATTTTGACGTCAGGACGTCTTTGAGGTTTTTTTTGACAGTTTTTGGCCCGAGAGGCCGTCCGGATTGACAGGCTGGTCTCAGTCGGAAGGGAGAAGAGCAAGGAAGATGATGTGAGCAGGTAAGTGTTCGACAGGGAGCGGGAGCGGGGGGGGCGGTGGGGCTGCGGGGTCACTGGGGGGGGAGGGTTGGCTGTCATCGGGGTTCCGGAGTCATCTGGGGGTTCGGGTGTCATCGTTGGTGGGGGGGTTCATGGGGGGTCGGAGATCGTATGGGGGTCAGAGATCATGGTGGGGGTCAGAGATCATGGTGGGGGTCAGAGATCGTGGTGGGGTCGGAGATCGTGGTGGGGGCGGTCAGAGATCGTGGTCAGGTCAGAGATCGTGGTGGGGTCAGAGATCGTGGTGGGGTCAGAGATCGTGGTGGGGTCAGAGATCATGGGGGTGTCGGAGATCGTGGGGGCGGTCAGAGATCGTGAGGGGTCAGAGATCATGGTGGGGGTCAGAGATCGTGGTGGGGTCAGAGATCGTGGTGGGGTCAGAGATCGTGGTGGGGTCAGAGATCGTGGGGGCGGTCAGAGATCATGGGGGTGGTCAGAGATCACGGGGGGATCAGAGATCATGGTGGGGTTTGAGATCATGGGGGCGGTTGGAGATCATGGTGGGGTCGGAGATCGTAGGGGGGGTCGGAGATCGTGGCGGGTCGGAGATCGTGGGGGGGGGTCGGAGAATGTACATTGGGGTGGTCGGAGATCATGGTGGGGTTAGAGAGTGTAGGGGCAGGTTGGAGATCGTGGTGGGGTCGGAGATCGTGAGGAGATCGGAGATCGTGGGGGGTGTCGGAGATCGTGGGGGGGGTGGTCGGAGATCGTGGTGGGGGGTCGGAGATCGTGGTGGGGGGTCGGAGATCGTGGGGGGGTCGGAGATCGTAGGGGCAGGTTGGTGATTGTGTGTAGGGGGGTCAGAGATCGTGGTGAGGTCGGAGATCGTGGGGTGGAGGGGTTGCCCCAGGGAAGCTTGTTGGGCCTGGGGGAAGCACTCCTGCTCCTCCGGGCCCACAAGCCCTGCGATAAAGGCACTCACCTGCTGTTTGGGGCCTTCTCACCTCCTCTCACGAGGCGTGAAGGAGAAGGCCCGGGAATCCAGACAAAGCAGCACTCCCTCCGCACTGCCCTGGAGTGGCAGCTTGGATCATGAGCTCAAACTCCCGAGCCCCAGCAAGTCACACAACTCTCTAGTCCCAGAATAGAACATGTTACCAACTGAGCTCTGCACCGGTCAGGCAGCATCTGAGGGGCAACGTTTTGGGTGGGATCCTGAGTCAGTTCTGCTGTTTATTGCCAGCAATTTGTTTTATTCAAAGTACAGATGCCATTTTGTCGAAATGTCTTTAATCTAAAAACGGAGAAACAGTGTACACACGCTGACACTAAAGGAATTGAAGGTGAAATATTAGTGAGCATTCCTGGTTCCTTTCAGAGACCGAGCAATCAGTTATTGAAGCCCCCCTGCCCATGGTTTAGTGGGTAAAGTGTAACTGGTCTGATGTGTTGACCGTGGGCTCCACATGGTCTCGGTCTCATTAAACTGGGGCAGGACAAAGAATCAGTCAGGGTTAAATTTATATTTATCAGTGACTTGGATGAAGGAATAGAGAGCTGTGTATCTCAGTTTGCTGACGACACTAAGTTAGGTGACACAGTAAATAGTGTAGATGGGAGCAGAAAGTTGCAAAGGGACATTGGTCGATTCAGTGAGTGGGCAAAACTGGGGCAGATGGAGTTCAATGTGGGGAAGTGTGAGGTCATTCACTTTGGACCTAAGAAAGATCGATCAGAGTATTTTCTAAATGGTGAGAAGCCGGGAACTGTGGAGGAGCCGAGAGATTTAGGGGCCCAAGTACAGAAATCACGAAATGCCAGTGGACAGGTACAAAAAACAATTAAAAAGACAAATGGAATGTTCGCCTTTAACTCAAGAGGACTGGACATGGGAACAACACCACCTGCACGTTCCCCTCCGAGTCACACACCATCCCGACTTGGAAATATATCGCCGTTCCTTCATCGTCGCTGGATCAAAATCCTGGAACTCCCTTCCCAACAGCACCTTCACCACACGGACTGTAGCGGTTCAAGAAGGCGGCTCACCACCACCTTCTCAAGGGCAATTAGGGATGGGCAATAAATGCCGGCCTCGCCAGCGACGCCCACATCCCATGAACGAATGAAAAAAAGAATACAAAGGGGAGGAAGTGATGTTCCAGCTGTACAGAGCTCTGGTCAGACCACATCTGGAGACTGGGTTCAGTTCTGGGCACCGCACCTCAGGAAGGATATATTGGCCCTGGAGGGGGAGCAGTGCAGATTCACCAGAATGTTCTTATTAGGGCGGGAAAGTGGAGTTGAGGTAAAAGATCAGCCATGATCTGATTGAATGGTGGAGCAGGCTCGAGGGGCCGTATGGCCTACTCCAGCTCCTAGTTCTTATGTTCTTATATCGGGGCTGGAAAGGTTAAATTATGAGGCCAGGCTGCACACACTAGGCTTATATTCCCAGGGTATAGAAGATTAAGGGGTGATCGAATTGAATATTTAAAATGATTAAAGGTTTCGACAGGATAGATACAAAGAAACTATTTCAGCTGGTGGGATAGTCCAGAACAAGGGGGAATAATCTTAAAATTAGAGCTCGGCTGTTCAGGGGTGATGTCAGGAAGCATTTCTTCACACAAAGGGGAGTGGAAATCTGGAACTCTCTCCCCCAAAATGCTGTTGAGGCTGGGGGTCAATTGAAAATTTGAAAACTGAGATTGATAGATTTTTGTTAGTCAAGGGTATTAAGGGTTAGATGGAGTTAAGATACAGATCAGCCATGATCTAATTGAATGGTAGAACAGGCTGGAGGGGCTGAATGGCATCCTCCTGCTCCTATGTTCCCATAACCAGAATTGGACACGGTACTCAAGGTGCAGTCTGATCAGAATTGGACAGTGTACTTGAGGTGGGTCTGACCAGAACTGGACACAGTGCTCGAGCGGGTCTGACCAGAACTGGACACAGTGCTCGAGGTGGGTCTGACCAGAACTGGACACAGTGCTCGGGGTGGGTCTGACCAGAACTGGACACAGTGCTCGGGGTGGGTCTGACCAGAACTGGACACAGTGCTCGGGGTGGGTCTGACCAGAACTGGACACAGTGCTCGAGGTGGGTCTGACCAGAACTGGACACAGTGCTCGGGGTGGGTCTGACCAGAACTGGACACAGTGTTCGGGGTGGGTCTGACCAGAACTGGACACAGTACTGGAATGGGTCTGACCAGAACTGGACACAGTACTGGAATGGGTCTGACCAGAACTGGACACAGTGCTCGGGGTGGGTCTGACCAGAACTGGACACAGTGCTCGGGGTGGGTCTGACCAGAACTGGACACAGTGCTCGGGGTGGGTCTGACCAGAACTGGACACAGTGCTCGGGGTGGGTCTGACCAGAACTGGACACAGTACTCGAGTGGGTCTGACCAGAGCCCTGTACAGTTTGACCATGACTTCCTCTGACTGTATTCTCCTGATTTGGATTTGTTGTCCAACATTCTTTTGTCTTTGTTGGTTTGCAGCTCTGTGTTGGTCGGACATGTTTCGTGTTGAGTTTACTAAGACTTGTAGCCTCTGCTGCTTTGCTTTTCTTCATCTCTCTTTGCCCCACTGATAAGAACATAAGAAATAGGAGCAGGAGTAGGCCATAGGGCCCCTCGAGCCTGCTCCACAATTCAATAAGATCACGGATAATCTTCAACCTCAACTCCACTTTCCTGCCCGATCCCCAGATCCGTTGATTCACCTCGAACCCAAAAATCTGTCCATCTCAGCCTTGAATATACTCAACGACTCAACATCCACAGTCCTCTGGGGTAGGGAATTCCAAAGATTCACAACCCTCTGAGTGAAGAAATTCCTCCTCATCTCAGTCTTAAATGGCCGACCCCTTATCATGAGACTATGCCCCCGAGTTCTAGACTCTCCAGCCAGGGGAAACAGCCTCTCAGCATCTACCCTCTCAAGCCCCCTCATAATCTTATATGTTTCAATGAGATCACCTCTCATTCGTCTAAACTCCAGAGAGTATAGGCCCATTCTACTCAATCTCTCCTCATAGGACAACCCTCTCATCCCAGGAATCAATCTAGTGAACTTTCGTTGCACTGCCTCTAAGGCAAGTATATGCTTCCTTGGATAAGGCGACCAAAACTGAACACAGCACTCCAGGTGAAGTCTCACCAAAGCCCTGTCCAATTGTAGTAAGACTTCCTTACTCTTGTACTCCACCCTCTTGCAATAAAGGCCAACATTCCATTTGCCTTCCTAATTGCTTGCTGTTCCTGCATGCTAACTTTTGTGTTTCTTGTACGAGGACACCCAGATCTCTCTGAACACCAACATTTAATAGTTTCTCACCATTTAAACAATGTTCTGTTTTTCTATTCTTCCGACAAAAGTGAATAACCTCACATTTCCCCACATTATATTCCATCTGCCACTTTCTCGCCCACTCTCTTAACCTGTCCATATCCCTTTACAGAATTCCTGTGTCCTCACAGCTTACTTTCCCACGATGAACCTTTTAACTTTTTCTGTATATTTTCTATTCCTCCCAGAGAGCTCCTTCCCTTTCCTCTCTGTGGGATTTGTGAAGGTTATTGTTCCTCTTTATATCAGTTTTAAATCATTTGTTAAACCGTTTAGGGTCTGGTCTGAGCTGATTAGTTTTCGGTTTGTGTTTACTGAGCCCAGCTTGCTGTATTCTGGCTCCAGATTGTAAAATTGCAATCTTGTTTTTCTGATTTTTATTTCTGAGCTGCTACTGCAGGCCTGAAAGGGTTAATCTTCAGCCAAAGTGAGTCATGAAACTGAAATGAACTTTGTCACTCCTTGCACCGAGTGTTTATGAGAATTTCACTTCCTGCTCTGGTTCCTCGCTCTCTCTCTCTCTCTGTGCTGTGTGAAAACTCTTTCAGGTGCTGCAGGAATGGAGCCCGGAGCTTTAGAGGATGAATTAACCTGTGCTGTGTGTCTCCAGGTGTACCAGGACCCGGTGATATTACCCTGTGTGCACAGTTTCTGTTTGAAATGTATTGAGGGAGTTTGGGCCCAGACAGCAGGCCCAGAAGGGTTTGAGTGCCCTCAGTGTCGCCGGAAATTCAACCCCAGGCCCAGTCTGGAGAGAAACTTCACGCTGTGTAATATCGTGGAGAAATACAATCGCTCACAGCCTCCTGCTGATTCAGGCCGTGTCATGTGTGATTGCTGTGAAGAAAATCCAACCCCAGCTGTGAAGACGTGTCTGAAATGTGAAACTTCCTTTTGCTCCCTTCATTTAAAACCACATTTACGGAAAGAGGCCTTGAAAGATCACACCCTAATCGAGCCTACGGCTGACCTTACAGAGAGACAGTGCCTTGACCATAAGAAGGTCTTAGAATTCTACTGTAAAGATGATGCAGAGTGTGTATGTGTTTCTTGTACAATAATAGGGAAACATAAATCCCACACACTGCTGAGCCTCGATCAGGCACAAGCTGCAATTAAGGTGAGTGACACAATTCCTGATATTAAATACAGTCAGCCATGGCTCAGTGGGCAGCACTCTCACCTCTGAGGCAGGAAGGCATGGGTTTAAGTCCCAACCCAGAGACTTGAGCACAAAATCTCGGCTGACAGTCCAGTGCAGTAATGAGGGAGTGCTGCATTGTTGGAGGTGCCATCTTTTGGATGAGACTTTAAACCGAGGCCCCACCTGCCCTCTCAGGTGGAGGTAAAAGATCCCAGGGCACTATTTTGAACATAAGAACATAAGAATCAGGAGCAGGAGTGGGCCATACGGCCCCTCGAGCCCACTCCCCCATTTCATCAGATCATGGCTGATCTTCAACCTCAACTCCACTTTCCCGCCCGATCCCCAGATCCCTTGATTCCCCTACAGGCCAAAAATTCATCTATCTCAGCCCTGAATATACTCAATGACTGAGCATCCACAGCCCTCTGGGATAGAGAATTCCAAAGATTCACAACTCTCTGAGTGAAGAAATTCCTCCTCATCTCAGTCTTAAATGGCCGACCCCTTATCCTGTGACTAGTTCTGGACTCCATGGCCGGGGAAGCAACCTCTCAGCCCCTACCCTGTCAAGCCCCATCAGAATCATACATGTTTCACCTCTCGTTTTCTAAACTGTGTGCAGTACTCCAGATGAGGTGTCTCCAAAGCCCTGTGCAATTGTAGTAAGACTTCCTTACTCTTGTACTCCAACCCTCTTGCAATGAAGGCCAACATGCCATTTGCCTTCTTAATTGCTTGCTGTACCTGCACGCTAACTTTTTGTGTTTCTTGTACCAGGACACCTAAGTGTCTCTGAACACCAACATTTAATAGTTTCTCACCATTTAAAAAATATTCTGTTTTTCTATTCTTCCCACCAGTGAATAACCTTACATTTTCCCACATTACATTCCATCTGCCACCTTCTTGCCCACTAATTTAATCTGTCTATATCCCTTTGCAGACCCTTTGTGCCCTCCTCGTTGCTTACTTTCCCACCCAGCGTTGTATCGTCAGCAAACTTGGATACATTACACTCGGTCCCTTCATCTAAGTGATTGATATAGATTGTAAATAGCTGAGGCCCAAGCACTGATCCTTGCGGTACCCCACTAGTTACAGCCCGCCAACCTGAGAATGACTCGTTTATCCCCACTCTCTGTTTTCTGTCCGTTAACCAATCCTCGATCCATGCTAATATGTTACCCCTAACCCCATCTTGTGTAACAACCTTTTATGTGGCACCTTATCGAATGCCTTTTCAAAATCCAAATTTAATACATCCACTGGTTCCCCTTTATCTACCCTGCTAGTTACATCCTCAAAAAACTCTAATAAATTTGACAAACACAATTTCCCTTTCATAAAACCATGTTGACTCTGCCTAATCATATTATGATGTTCTAAATACCCTGTTACCACTTCCTTAATAATGGATTCCAGCATTTTCCCGTGACTGATGCCAGGTTAAATGGCCTGTAGTTCCCTCTTCCCTGTTTTCTCTCTCCCTCCTTTCTTGAATAGCGGGGTTACATTTGTTACCTTCCAATCCGCTGGGACCGTTCTGGAATCTCGGGAATTTTGGAAGATGATAACCAATGCATCCACTATCTCTGCAGCCACCTCTTTTAGAACCCTCGGATGTAGGCCATCAGGTCCAGGGGATTTATCAACTTTTGGTCCCGTTAGTTTCTCAAGTACTTTTTCTCTACTGATAATAATTACTTTAAGTTCCTCGCTCTCATTAGCCCCTTGGTTCCCCACTATTTCTGGTAATTTTTTTGTCTCTTCTACTGGGAATACAGATAGAAAATATTTGTTTAATGCATCTGCCATTTCCTGATTCCCCATTATAATTTCTCCTGTCTCAGTCTCTAGGGGACCAACATTTACTTTTGCTACTCTCTTCCTTTTTACATACTTGAAGAAGAGCAATGGAGTTATCTCTGGTGTCCAGGCCAATATTTATTCCTCAACCAACATCACTAAAAACAGATTATCTGGTCATTATCACATTGCTGTTTGTGGGATCTTGCTGTGCACAAATTGGCTGCCGCGTTTCCTGCATTACAATAGTGACAACATTTCAAAAATACTTCATTGGCTGTAAAATGCTTTGGGATGTTCTGAGGTTGTGAAAAGCACAATATAAATGCAAGTCTTTCTGTAATCTTTTGAGGGAGGGTTTTCCTGTTAATAACGAACATTAATTCGAACTGATTGCAGACAGTGCTGATTCAGCCCAGTGTTTTCTTGCTGCCCCAGGTCTGGGTTTACGGCTAGTTATTTTTTGTCAGTCAGATGCTCCCTCACCTTTCTCTTACAGTCTGTCTGAGAGAACAGGGTGGGCACTGGGAGGGGTGTGAGAGTGGCCCAGGGTGACTGCCCCTCACCCACACTCATCCCCTCCTGGTGAGGGCATTGTGGAGCTCAGTAATTCACAGTGTGGGCACCTGTGAGAACTGGCACTCCATGGCATAGGGCTGTAGAGCAGAGCATGTTGGAGCCCTGTGTAACACTGGGGTATTCTGCCATCTGACCATCAGGGAGAGGACCATCACTGGTGGGGGGAGTGAGGGACACCCACGGGGAGTGACTCAGGGGCTGGGGGGAGAAACTGTTTCTCACAACAAGAGGGAATTGGTGTTTGAGAAATGCTGGTGTGACTGAGTCTGTCTCCCTTTCCCCTCGGCTGATTCCTGGAAATGGAGGAGCTGAGTCCGTGTGAAAATGCAGCACACGGTGTGTCAGTGTGAAAAGAAGCCGGTGTGTGTGGTCACTCAGTTTATACAGGGCAGGGAGCGCCTCTTTACTGAGAGCCACAGAAGGGAATATTTCTGCTCAGGGCCCAGACACTGAGAATCCCCCAAACCACTTTCTATCCACACCCAGTGGGGTCACTCCTGGAACGGAATCATTTCCCCTTTAAATCCCAGTTTGAATCCCTTTTGAAAACTTTCCAATTGCCTTTACAGGAAGAATTGGAGAGAGAAATCGAGAGGCTTCGGGGAGTCCAGCAGAATTGTTCCAGCAAACAGCGAGACTTGGAGAGATCAGAAGCTGAAATAAAGGTAGGGAAAAATGGGACTGGATTTACTCTGGAATCTGCAGCCAATTCAGGACAAACTCTGGGAAATTCCTCCCCAGCTCCCTTTTAAAGGGTGGGAGTGACTCCAAACCCCCCACATGTTCAGGGAGTCTGTTCCAGAGATCGAGGACTCTGGTGTCTAAACTAACTCTGTGCCTATGGATTTTATACACAGACCCTCTGGTCCTACCATCCCGATCCATCTCAATACCTCACCCAACCAGTGAGTCCAATAATCCCTCCATCATTTTAAAAACCTCAATCCTGTCCATCCCGGCCTGCCTTTCTCTAAATCGCCCTCCCTCTTGGAGACGATCCTCAGAATTAAATCCATCAGACTACGTGTCATTCTGGCCACCGTCCTCTCCAGAGTCTTGATCTCCTTCACCAGGTGTGGGCACCAAAACTGGACCCATCACTCCAGGTGTGGATGGACCAGGTGGCAGTGCCATACACAGTCTAAATACAGTGCTCTTTCTTTTAAACTCAAGGCTCAAGGCAACACTCGTTAAACTCTGTTTTCTCTCCCAGTAGACACGCCCCACTGCTCGTCTATCTTTAACGGGTGATCGAGTAGTGATCGAAACAAACTGTCCCGTCCCTGGAAAGTGCCGTGTGCTCAGGGTAAGAGCTGTGTGGAAGGGCCGTTTGTAATGAGAGTTGGTTTGGGTTTCAGACACGAATCAATGAGCTGAAAGGAAAGCTATCGAAGAGCTACTCTGACTGGAGGAGACAGCTGGAAGAAGATGAAGAATACGCACTGAAACTGATCGATGAGGAGGGGCTCCGAGCTCTCTCACAGATTAGAAGCTGTTCTGAAGCATTAAACAAGAGGATGGAACAGATGACATTAATAGATGGAGAATACCAGAGTCTGGAACAGAGGGACCCTCTCTCCTTTATTCAGGTACATCTTCAATATTAACAGGGTCATGTCTGGGGAATGGGGAGTGTTGGTGCTGCCCCCTCAGCCCTGCCCCAGGAGTGTTGGAGCTGCCCCCTCAGCCCTGCCCCAGGAGTGTTGGTGCTGCCCCCTCAGCCCTGCCCCAGGAGTGTTGGTGCTGCCCCCTCAGCCTTGCCCCAGGAGTGTTGGTGCTGCCCCCTCAGCCCTGCCCCAGGAGTGTTGGTCCTGCCCCAGGATGGAGTGCAGTGAAATGTTGGATTATTCCCCATTCCTGTGACTGGCCCCACCGACTGTTATACACTGAACTCTTTACTCTCAATCCCAAATTCATGGTTTGGTTTCATTGGGTGTTAATTTGTTTGTTGTATAAACAATCGAATAGTGATAATGGGGGAGTTCAATTATCCGAATATGGACTGGGGAAAAAACAGAGTAAAGGGCAAAGAGGGGGAGGAATTCCCCAAATGTGTTCAGGAGAACTTTCTTCAATATGTTTCCAGTCCAACGAGGAAGGAAGCAGTGCTGGATCTAGTTCTGGGGAATGAAGTGGGACAAGTGGAGCATGTTTCAGTGGGGGAGCATTTGGGAAACAGTGATCACAATATCATTAGGTTTAGAAAAGTAATGGAAGAGGACAAGAAACAATCAAATGTAAAAATACTCAACCGGAGGAGGGATAATATCTGTGAGTTGAAAAGGGATCTGGCCCGGGTGGGTTGGAAATAAAGATTGGCAGGTAAAACAGTAAATGAGCAATGGGAGGCCTTCAAAGAGGAGATAGTTCGGGTACAGACTAGAGACATTCCTGTGAGGGAGAAAGGAAGGGCATCCAGAGCTAGAGCTCCCTGGATGATTGAAGAAATAGAGATTAAAATGAAACAGAAAAAGGAGGCTTATGATAAATGTCAGGTTCATAATAGACAGTAATCACAGTAGAGAATCAAGCAGAATACAGAGAGTGCAGAGGAGAACCGAAAAAGGAAATAAGAGGGGTGAAGATAATGTATGAGAAAAGATTAGCGGGTAACATAAAGTCTTTTAGAAACTTACAAAGTGTAAAAGGGTAGTTAAAGGAAAGGTGGGGCTGACTAAGAACAAAAAGGAAACCTTCTTGTGGAGGCAGAGGGAATGGCTGAGGTACTAAATGAATACTTTGCATCGGTCTTCACTAAAGAGGATGCTGCCAATCTTACAGTAAAGGAGGAGGGGGAGAGAAACTGGAGAGGATTAAAATAGATAAAGAGGAAGTACTAAAAGGGTTGGCAGCTCTCAAAGTAGAAAAGTCACCCGGTCCGGGTGGGATGCATCCGAGGTTGCTGAGGGAAGTAAGGGTGGAAATAGTGGAGGCTCTGGCAGAGGACTGGAGGATTGCAAATGTTACACCTCTGTTCAAAAAAGGGGAGAGGGATAAACCCGGCAACTACAGGCCAGTCAGCCTAACGTCGATGGTGGAGAAATTTCTAGAGACAATAATCCGAGACAAAATTAATTGTTACTTGGAAGAAAATGGGATAATAAACGACAGACAACACAGATTTATTAAAGGCAAATCGTGTCGGACTAACTTGATTGAATTCTTCGATGAAAACTTGTTTGCAAAATTGAAGCCCATGGGATTAAAGGGACAGTGGCAGTGTGGACACGAGATATGCTCAGAGACAGAAAGCAGAGAGTAGTGGTCAACGGTTGTTTTCAGACTGGAGGGAAGTTTACAGTGGTGTCCCCCAGGGCTCAGTATTCGGACCATTGCTCTTTTTGATATATATTAATGACCTCGACTTGGGTATACAGGGCATAATTTCAAAGTTTGCAGATGACACGAAACTCGGAAATGCAATAAACAGTGAGGAGGATAGTATCAGACTTCAGGAGGACAGAGACAGACTGGTGAAATGGGCAGAAACATGGCAGATGCAATTTAACACAGAGAAGTGTGAGGTGATGCATTTTGGTAGGAAGAATGAGGAGAGGCAAAATAAACTAAATGGTACAATTTTAAAGAGGGTGCAGGAACAGAGAGACCTGGGGGTGTACGTACACAAATCTTTGAAGGTGGCAGGACAAGGTGAGGAGGCTGTTAAAAAAGCACCTGGGATCCTGGGCTTTATAAACAGATGTAAGGAATCTTACAATACCAGGTTATAGTCCAACAAATTTATTTTAAAATCACAAGCTTTCGGAGATTATCCCCTTCGTCAGGTGAGTCAAGATTCACCTGACGAAGGGGATAATCTCCGAAAGCTTGTGATTTTAAAATAAATTTGTTGGACTATAACCTGGTGTTGTAAGATTCCTTACATTTGTCCACCCCAGTCCATCACCGGCATCTCCACATCATTTATAAACAGAGGCAGAGAACAAAAGCAAGGAAGTTATTCTAAACCTTTATAAAACACTGATGAGGTCACAACTGGAGTATTGTGTCCAATTCTTGGCACTGCACTTTAGAAAGGATGTGAAGGCCTTAGAGAGGGTGCAGAGGAGATTCACCCGAATGGTACCAGGGATGAGGGATGTCAGTTATGTGGAGAGACTGGAGAAGCTGGGATTGTTCTCCTTTGAGCAGAGAAGGTTAAGGGGAGATTTAATGGAGGTGTTCAAAATCATGAAGGGTTTTGATAGAGTAAATAAGGAGAAACTGTTACTACTGGCAGTAGGGCCGGTAACCAGAGGACACAGATTTAAGGTAATTGGCAAAAGAACCAGAGGGGAGATGAGGAGAAAATTTTTAGGAAGCGAATTGTTCTGATCTGGAATGCGCTGCCTGAAAGGGCGGTGGAAGCAGATTCAATGATAACTTTCAAAAGGGAATTGGATAAATACTTGAAGGGGAAAATTTGCAGGGCTATGGGGAAAGAGCAGGGGGAGTGGGACTAATTGGATAGCTCTTTCAAAGAGCCAGCACAGGCACAATGGGCCGAATGGCCTCCTCCTGTGCAGTCAGATTCTATGATTCTATTGACTGATTTGATCTCCTCTCTTTATTCACAGAACTCGAAGCAGCTCCTTTCCAGGTAAGTTCCTCTCAGTCATACAGTACCTGCTGCTAATAGGGAACCTTCACCTGTATCTGGGAGAAGAGTGAAAGTAGAATCACCGCTTGGAAACCTCCCCAGATCAGGGGCTTCCAAATGGGGCGAATATTGAGTGATGTTTAACTGGTTTGAGGGGTTCTTGGCTCAGGCAGCCTGTGGGAAATGGGAGTGAGATGGGCTGTTCCATCGGTGTGTAGAGCTTCTCAGGAACCTGTTAGACAGGAATTGAGAGTGAGAGAAACCTGCAGTGACCTGTATCTAACCGAGGCTTCCGAAAGGCTCCATGTGTGTCAGTGACAGCTTTATTCCATTGGGTCAGGAAGTGCTGTGTGATTGGCTTGTTCTATCAACCAGCCCATGGAGAAATGAGGAGAGGGGCAGGTCCCAGTGTCAGAGTGACAGTAAAATGTCTTGTGATTGGCTCATTCTATCCACGAACAGAGAAATGAGTGTGTGCTGAAATGTCCCAGTAATGTCAGTGTGACTGGACACTCTGTGAGGGAATCCCACCGATCCCAGATCCCTGGGAGGCTGTTCCTTCTCCTCTCCTCACTTCACATGTTCGTAGTGAGTGTGTTCCTGCAGAGAGGGGGGAGCACAGACTGGAGACCCTCGGGATAATAATAATTATTAATAATGGAAAGATAAGGACTCCAGTACAGAGAAACTGGACTGAACACAGACGGCTTTGAAAATCACAAACTGAGCTGAAGTGACAGCAAACCAGGATCCCACTGCTCGTGTGGAGATCAGTGTGAATGCAGGGAGACTGCAAATCCCGGGATTCTGCCATTCTCAGGATGGGTTGCTGCGGGGTGTCAGTACGAGCATTAGAAGGGGTGCAGGTTGTTGCACTGATCACTCGTTCCCCTTTGGGTTTCTGATCTGAAATGTCCCCACTGATAAAAACATTCTCTCCTCTTTCATTACAGAGTGACTGAGACTCAGAGAGTCACAGACCCAGATGTTCCAGCGCTCACCCTGAACCTGTCCAAAATATCTCAACTTATCCAGAAGAGGCTGAATGGATCGGAAAAGTACCACTCAGACATATTGGGAATGATAAGTAAGAACGTGCAGCTTTTCTCCAATTCTGGGCACTACACTTCAGGTTAAGAATTTCAAGAGGTGAGGAGGCACTTTGATTAAAGCCCTCAGGTTAGAGATGATTGCCGTTGGCTGGGCTTGTCTGAGACATGAAGAAACTGTTATTGAATCATTAAGATAAGATTTCCAACGGGATTACGATCAATATACTGATTGGACTGAAAGAGGAGGAAGGCGATGTGTACTGAGGACATCTGAATGGAGAAGTGGGGAAGTTTTGTTAAACTTGTATCAAACCTTGGTTAGACCTCACTTGGAGCACTGTGCACAGTTCTGATCTCCATATACCTTAGTTAGACCATACTTGGAGTACTGTGCACAGTTCTGGTCTCCATATACCTTGGTTAGACCATACTTGGAGTACTGTGCACAGTTCTGGTCTCCATATACCTTGGTTAGACCTCACTTGGAGCACTGTGCACAGTTCTGGTCTCCATATACCTTGGTTAGACCACACTTGGAGTACTGTGCACAATTCTGGTCACCACATCACAGGAAGGATGTAATTGCACTGGAGAGGGTACAGAGGAGATTTACGAGGATGTTGCCAGGACTGGAGAACTTTAGCTATGAGGAAAGATTGGACAGGCTGGGGTTGTTCTCTTTGGAACAGAGGAGGCTGAGGTGTACAAAATTATGAGAAGGCTTGATAGAGTGGATAGGAAGGACCTGTTTCCCTTCGCAGAGAGGTCAATAACCAGGGGACATAGATTAAACTGATTGGTAGAAGGATTGGACAGGAGCTGAGGAAAAACAATTTCACCCAATGGCGATGGGGGTCTGGAACTCACTGCCTGAGAGGGTGGTAGAGGCAGAAACCCTCAACTCATTTAAAAAGTACCAGGATGTGCACCTGAAGTGTCGTAACTACAAGTCTGTGGGTCAAGTGCTGGAAAGTGGGATTAGGCTGGGTGGCTCATTTTCGGTCGGCGCGGACACGATGGGCCGAATGGCCTCCTTCTGTGCCGTAACTTTTCTATGATTCTATACTGTGCACTGTTCTGGTCTCCATATACCTTGGATAGACCACACTTGGAGTACGGTGCACAGTTCTGGTCTCCATATTATAAAAAGGATGTAGAGGCACTGGATAATGTGCAAAAAAGATTCACAAGGATGATGACAGAACGGAGAGGTTATAAATATCAGGAAAGGCTGAACAGGCTGGGGCTCTTTTCTCTCAAAAAGAGAAGGCTGAGGGGTGACCTGATAGAGGTCTTTCAGATTATGAAAGGGTTTGATAGGGTAGACGTAAGGAAGATGTTTACACTTGTGGGGAGAACAAAACTAGGGTCATAAATATAAGATAGTCACTAATAAATCCAATAGGGAACTCAGGAGAATCTTCTTTACTGAGACAGTGGTGAGAATGTGGAACTCGCTCCCACATGGAATAGTTGAGGCGAACACACAGATACATATAAGGGGAAGCTGGATAAAGACATGAGGGGGAAAGGAATAGAAGGATACACTGAAAGGGTTAAATCAAGTCGGAGGGAAGAGGCTCATGTGGAGCATAACACCAGCATGGACCAGTTGGGCCGAATGGCCTGTTTCTGTGCTGTACATTCCATGTAATTCTATTGATGTCGAGGCCTTGGAGAGGGTGCAGAGGAGATGTCCTGGAATGGTACAGGGATGAGGGACCTCAGTTATGTGGAGAGATTAGAGAAACTGGGATTGTTCTCTTTACATCGAGTTACATCAAGTCTACAGCACAGAAACAGGCCATTCGGCCCCACTGGTCCATGCCGGAGTTTATGCTCCACACGGGCCTCCCCTCTCCCTACTTCATCTCACCCTATCAGGATATCCTTCTATTCCTTTCTCCATCATGTGTTTATCGAGCTTCCCCTTAAATACATCTGTGCTATTTGCCTGAACTGCTCCTTGTGTTGGTGAGTTCCACATTCTCACCACTCTCTGGGTAAAGAGGTTTCTCCTGAATTCCCAATTGGATTTATTAGCGACTATTTTGTACTTATGACCTCTAGTTTTGGACTCCCCCACAAGTGGAAACATTTTCTCTACGTCTACCCTATCAAACCCTTTCATTATCTTAAAGACCTCTATCAGGTCACCCCTCAGCCTTCTCTTTTCGAGAGTAAAGAATCCCAGCCTGTTCAGCCTTTCCTGATAAGTTTATCCTTTCAGTTCTGGTATCGTCCTTGTGAATCTTTTTTTGCACCCTCTCCAATGCCTCTATATTCTATTTATAATATGGAGACCAGAACTGTTCACAATACTCCAAGTGTGGTCCAACCAAGATTTTATATAAGTTCAACATAACTTCTTTGCTTTTCAATTCTACCCATCTAGAAATGAACCCCAGTGCTTGATTTGCCTTTTTATGGCCTTATGAACCTGTGTCGCTACTTTTAGTGATTTGTGTGTCTGTACCCCCAGATCCCTTTGCTCCTCTACCCCATTTAGACTCTTATTGAACAAGCAGTTTGTGGCCTCTTTATTCTTCCTACCAAAATGCACCACCTCACACTTATCTATATTACAATTCATTTGCCAATTACAGCCGACTCTGTAAGTTTATTAATGTCCCCTTGTATTTTGACACATTCTTCCTCAGTATTAACCACACCCCCTAATTTGGTGTCGACCACAAATTTTGAAATTGTACTTCCAATTCCCAAATTCAAATCATGAATGTAAATTGTGAACAACAGTGGTCCCAGCACCGATCCCTGGGGAACACCACTTCCCACCTTTTGCCAGTCTGAGTAACTATCCTTAATCCCTACTCTCTGTTTTCTGTTTTGTGGCCAACTTGCTATCCATTATCTGCTCATTTATCCTGAGTACAGAGAAGGTTAAGGGCAGATTTAATAGAGGAGTTCAAAATTTTGAGTGATTTTCCTGGAGTAGAGAGGGAGAAACTGTTTCCAGTGGCAGGAGGGTCGGTAACCAGAGGACACAGATTTAAGGTAATCGGCAAAAGAACCAGAGGGGAGATTTGGAGAATTTTTTTTACAGCGAGTTGTTCTGATCTGGAATGCGCTGCCTGAAAGGGCGGTGGAAGCAGATTCAATAATAACTTTCAAAAGGGAATTGGATAAATACTTGAAAAGGAAAAATTTGCAGGGCTATGTGGAAAGAGCGGGGAAGTGGGTCTAATTGGATAGCTCTTTCAAAGAGCCGGCACAGACACGATGGGCTGAATGGCCTCCTTCTGTGCTGTAAGATTCTATGATTCTATAGGGGACTGCCAGCATAGAACCATCGAAAGGTTACAGCACGGAAGGAGGCCATTTGGCCCATTGAGTCCACGCCGGCTCTATGCAAGAGCAATCCAGCTAGTCCCGTTCCCCCGCCCTTTCCCTGTATCACTGCAGATTTTTTCCTTTCAAGTAGTTATCCAGTTCCCTTTTGAAGACCATGATTGAATCTGCCTCCACCACCCCCTCGGGCCGTGCATTCCAGATCCTAACCACTCGCTGTATAAAAAAGTTTTTCCTCATGTCACCTTTAGTTCTTTTGCCAATCACCTTAAATCTATGTCCTCTCATTCTTGACCCTTCCGCCAATGGGAACAGTTTCTCTCTATCTACTCTGTCTAGACCCTTCATGATTTTGAATATTTCTATCAAATCTCCTCGCAACCATCTCTGTTCCAAGGAGAACAACCCCAGCTTCTCTGGCCTATCCACGTAACTAAAGTCCCTCATCCCTGGAATCATTCTAGTAAATCTTTTCTGCACCCTCTGTAAGGCCTTCACATCTTTCTTAAAGTGCGGTTCCCAGAACTGGACACAATACTCCAGTTGTGGCCGAACCAGTGTTTTATAAAGGTTCATCATGACTTCCTTGCCTTTGTACACTAAGCCTCTATGTATAAAGCCCAGGATCTCTCTGTTCCTGTACCCCTTTTAGAGTTGTGCCCTCTAGTTTATATTGCCTCTCCTCATTCTTCCGACTAAAATGTATCACTTTGCATTTTTCTGCGTTAAATTTCATGCCACGTGTCCGCCCATGCCACCTGCCTGTCTATACCTCTTGAAGTCTGTCACTATCCTCCTCACTGTTTACTACCCTTCCAAGTTTTGTGTCATCTGCAAATTTTGAAATTGTCCCCTCCACACCCAAGTCATGAATATATATCAAGGAAAGTAGCTCTAAGCACTGGCACCTAATAGACCACATCATCGTCCGAGCGAGGGACCGCAAAGATGTCCGCATCACCCGCGCCATGCCTGGAGCCGACGACTGCTGGACTGACCACCGACTAATCCACTCGACCATCTCCATCAACCTGGCCCCAAACCGGCAGCGGCAGAAAAAACTCTGCCGCAGGAGACTTAATGTCGCTGGACTCAAAGACCCTGAGAAGAAAGACCAACTCAGCCGTCGCCTTACAACCAATCTGGCGACGACCAACGATCCAGAGTCGCAGAGTGCCCACAGCGTCTGGTCCGCCCTAAAAGCCACCATAGTCAGCACCTGCGAGGAGACGCTCGGTCTCTCGACCAGGAAACACCAAGACTGGTTCGACGAGAACGATCAGGAGATCCAGGATCTCCTAGACCGTAAACGCAAGGCGTTCCTGAATTGGCAGCTCCACCAAAACTCGAGTGAGAGGAAACAAGCCTCCAGGCAACTGAAGGCCGAGGTGCAACAAAGAACCTGTGACCGAAAGAACAGATGGTGGGTGGAAAGAGCGCAGGAGACTCAGCAATTCGCCGACAACCACGGCGTGCGCGGCTTCTTCAGCGCAATTAAAGCCATCTACGGTCCGAGTACCCAGGGACCGACCCCACTGAGAGCCAAACATGGAGAGGCGCTCATCAAAGACAGAGAGGCAGTCAGCGCCCGCTGGAGTGAGCACTTCGAGGACCTCCTCAACCAAGACCCAGTCCTCGACACCGTCCCGCAACACGCGACCCGCCACCATCTCAGCTCAACCCCAGCCCGCCGTGAGGTCAAAAAAGCCATTCGACAACTGAAAAACAACAAGGCCCCCGGCGCAGATGGAATCCCCGCTGAAGTACGAAAACACGGTGGAGAGGCACTCTTGACACGAATACACGACCTTATCACCCTTGTCTGGAAGGAAGAGAGCATGCTGGGAGATCTCAGAGACACTGTAATTGTGACCATCTTCAAGAAAGGAGATAGGTCCAACTGCGGAAATTACAGAGGGATTTCCCTAATGTCCACCACGGGAAAGGTCATCGCGAGAATCCTCCTCAACCGCCTCCTTCCAGTAGCCGAAGAGCTCCTCCCCGAGTCTCAATGCGGCTTCCGCCCGTCAAGAGGCACAATGGACATGATCTTTAGCGCGCGACAAATCCAGGAAAAGTGCAGGGAGCAGCATCAACCTCTGTACATGGCCTTCTTCGATCTCGCAAAGGCCTTCGACTCTGTCAACCGTGAGGAATTGTGGAGCATCCTCCTCAAATTCGGCTACCCCCAGAAATTCGTCACCATTCTCCACCTGCTCCACGATGACATGCGAGCCGTGATCCTCACCAACGGATCCACCACAGACCCAATACGAGTGCAAACTGGGGGTCAAGCAGGGCTGTGTCATCACACCAACGCTCTTCTCCATCTTCCTCACTGCAACACTCCACCCCATCACCATGAAGCTCCCCGCCGGAGTGGAGCTAACCTACAGGACAAGTGGGAAACTGTTCAACCTTCGACGCCTCCAGGCCAGAACCAAGACCACCCCAACTTCTGTCATCGAGCTGCAGTACGCAGACGATGCCAGCGTGTGCGCACACTCAGAGGCCGAGCTACAAACCATCGTCGACACATTCACCGAGGTGTATGAGAGAATGGCACTCGGGCTAAACATCCCGAAAACAAAGGTCCTCTCCCAGCCCGCTCCTGCCACACAACACTGTCCCCCGACCATCAAGATCCTCGGTGAGCCTCTGGACAGCGTGGATCATTTCCCATACCTCGGGAGCCTCCTCTCGGTGCGAGCAGACATCGACGATGAAATTCAACATCGACTCCAATGCGCCAGTGACGCCTGAGGAACAGAGTGTTCGAAGACCGAGACCTCAAATCCAGCACCAAACTCATGGTCTACAGAGCAGCCGTGGTCCCCGCCCTCCTGTACACATCAGAAACATGGACAATGTACAGCAGACTCCTCAAATCACTGGAGAGATATCACCAACGTTGCCTCCGCAAAATCCTGCAAATCCACTGGTGGGATAGACGCACCAACGTGAGCGTTCTCTCCCAGGCTAATATCCCCAGTATCGAGGCACTGGTCACGCTCAACCAGCTGCGATGGGCGGGGCCACATTGTCTGCATGCCCGACACAAGATTCCCTAAACAAGTGCTCTACTCCGAGCTCCGCAATGGCAGGCGATCACTAGGAGGGCAGAGGAAACGCGAGACGGACACTCTCAAAGCCTCCCTAAAAAAATGCAACATCCCCACTGACACGTGGGAATCGCTTGCCCTAAAACACCCAAACTTGAGAAGAAGCATCCACGAAGGCGCCAATTACCTCGAGCGTCACCGAGTGGAGCACGCGGAGGCCAAGCGTAAGCAGCAAAAAGAGCGCACAGAATCCAGAGCGTCTCACCCACCCACCTTATCAAACACTACCTGCCCCACCTGTGGCAGAGTCTGCGGCTCCAGGATTGGACTATTCAGCCACCGCAGAACCCACCCTCCCGGAGTGGAAGCAAGTCATCCTCGACCCTGAGGGACTGCCAAAGAAGAAGATTTATCAAGAAAAGTAGTGGTCCCAGCACCAACCCCTGGGGAACACCACTGCACACCTCCCTCCAGTCCGAAAAACAACCGTTCACCACGACTCTCTGTTTCCTGTCACTGAGCCAATTCTGTATCCATGTTTCCACTGCCCCCTTTATTCCATGGGCCGCAATCTTGATGATAAGCCTACCATGCGGCACTTTATCAAACGCCTTTTGGAAGTCCATGTACATCACATCAACTGCATTACCCTCATCGACCCTCTCTGTTACCTCACCAAATAGCTCCATCAGGTCAGTTAAACACGATTTGCCTTTGACAAATCCGTGCTGGCTTTCCCTATTCAATCCACACTTGACCAAGTGATTGTTAATTCTGTCCCGGATTATCGGTTCTAAAAGTTTCCCCACCACTGAGGTTAAACTGACTGGCCGATAGTTGCTGGGTTTATCCTTACACCCTCTTTTGAACAAGGGTGTAACATTTGTGATTCTCCAGTCCTCTGGCACTGCCCCCCGTATCTACAGATGTTTGGAAAGTTATGGCCAGTTAGCAGGTCGGGTTAGTTGTGTTCAGACAGCTGGGAATATCCCCGAACTTTAATATCAGATCCCTGTGTGTGTGGATCAGGAGCCTGAGATTAATCCTCAGTCGCCAGTGACACCTGCTTTAAACATTCCTCACTGCAATGGGCCAAAGCTTCACCCGCCATGGGTCAGGTAGGGGCGGGGTTACACACTGTCAATCAGAGTGTCTCTTAAAGGGACACTGTCCCTCACAGGATTGTCAGTGTCTGTGCTCTGGGGAGGGGGCAGCCCCTGACCCAGGGATCGTCATCGAGCAGTTGACAGGGACTGGGGGAGAGCGGGAATATTCCAAGGTGTGTTTATATCACAGGGGAACACACTGTTCATAATTTCTATTTAACTCTTTCTGTTTCTATTTAATCCTTTCTTTCTCGGTGATGTTTCTTTAGTCGGGGTTCAGTGCGAGGGATTCGAGGGTCGAGTTCCTGCACCTGTTCCCTCCTCGCAGCTCGGAATTGGTCCAAGTCTCAGACCCAGGGCCAGAGGGAGTGTTGGTGAATTCAGAGTGAACAGGGAGCAACAGTTTAATGTACAGAAGGGACATCAGATTCATCTCAATTCACAACTGAATCCTCACTGCTGTGTGGAAACTAATGGAGACTTTAATCAGAGCTGTGAGCAGGATGGAACAGTACAGGAGGGGGAGAGCCCAGGGCACACTCCTGTATTCAGGATGGGACAGTAACAGGAGGGAGAGAGCCCAGGGCACACTCCTGTATTCAGGATGGGACAGTAACAGGAGGGAGAGAGCCCAGGGCACACTCCTGTATTCAGGATGGGACAGTAACAGGAGGGAGAGGGCCCAGGACACACTCCTGTATTCAGGATGGGACAGTAACAGGAGGGAGAGAGCCCAGGGCACACTCCTGTATTCAGGATGGAACAGTAACAGGAGGGAGAGGGCCCAGGACACACTCCTGTATTCAGGATGGAACAGTAACAGGAGGGGGAGATCCCAGGGCACACTCTTGTATTCAGGATGGGACAGTAACAGGAGGGAGAGATCCCAGGGCACACTCCTGTATTCAGGATGGAACAGTAACAGGAGGGAGAGATCCCAGGGCACACTCCTGTATTCAGGATGGAACAGTAACAGGAGGGAGAGAGCCCAGGGCACTCTCCTGTATTCAGGATGGGACAGTAACAGGAGGGAGAGATCCCAGGGCAGACTCCTGTATTCAGGATGGAACAGTCACAGGAGGGAGAGGGCCCAGGGCACACTCCTGTATTCAAGATGGAACAGTAACAGGAGGGAGAGAGCCCAGGGCACACTCCTGTATTCAGGATGGGACAGTAACAGGGGGGAGAGGGCCCAGGGCACTCTCCTGTATTCAGGATGGAACAGTAACGGGAGGGAGAGAGCCCAGGGCACACTCCTGTATTCAGGATGGGACAGTAACAGGAGGGAGAGAGCCCAGGACTCACTCCTGTGAGCTGTGTGTTCCCAGTGCAGCCAGTGCTGAGATTGTGGGGCTGTAACTGTGAGTCTGTGGGATGTGTTGTGTGCCGGTGAATCCCCTCCATTGTGTCTGGGAGAACGTGTACACAGTGCCAGGGGCTTGTGTGATTAAACTGACTGCTACTGTGTGTCTCCACTGCAGTGTTTGCACTGAGTGTACAGCACTGGGACCCACACACTGCTATTTAACAGGGATTCTGATCAAAGGCCATTTATTCAACAGGGGATGAACACAGTCTAAGAGGTGATATGGGGATGACAGTGTCTGGGAAATACTGACACTCCCACCCTGCAGCTGTCAATCATTGATGGGAGTGGAATAACCCTGTCTGACCAATCTCTTCTCTCCTCTCTAGGGCAAAGGTCAGCGATGAGCCTGGATCCAAAGACAGCAAACTGGAACTTGGTTCTGTCGGATGATCTGAGATCAGTAACATGGACTGGACAGGATCAGCCCTACCCACCTCACCCAGAGAGGTTTAAAGACTGTCCCCAAGTCCTCTGCTCCCAGAGTTTCTCCTCAGGATCCCATTCCTGGGATGTGGAGACTGATGGGAAATACTGGAGAATAGGGATTGTGTGTGGGAGCACAGAGAGAGAGGGGAGACAGTCTCTTCTCGGGGTCAACAGTAAATCCTGGTGTTTATGTTATTCTGGTTTGTTTGCTGCTGGTTCTCTCGGAGCCGGTCACAATTCCCACTTCACTCGCCTCCCACTGATCCCGTCTCAGAGCCGGATCCAAGTTCAGTTGGACTACGAGGCCGGGACTGTGTCATTTCACCGGGTCACTGACTCACTGACACATTTACACACATTTCAAACCACATTCACTGAACCCGTGTTTCCGGCATTTTATTGTTGGGAAGAAACATCCCTAAAACTGTTAAATTAATCCTGATGTCAGAGACTCAGTGACATCACTTCCTGTTCGGGACCCGATGTCACTTCCAGGTCTGCCCCTCTGATGATGTCACTTCCAGGTCTGCCCCTCTGATGATGTCACTTCCGGGAGCACCTCTCTGGTGATGGCATTTCTGGGTCTGTGCTTCTAATTATGTCACTCCCGGCTCCGCCCCCTCTGATGATGTCACTCCCGGCTCTGCCCCTCTGATGATGTCACTCCCGGCTCCGCCCCCTCTGATGATGTCACTCCCGGCTCCGCCCCTCTGATGATGTCAGGAGCTCAGTGCTTTGCTGCTTTCAAGGATCCGGGGTCTTTGTGATTTTCTTTGTGAGGGTCGGTCACTAAAGCTAAAAATAGCTGCTTTTGGTGAGTTTGCTTGTGATTCGTAGCGTTCCAATTAATTGTCTCCTTCAGTTGTACAATTTTACCACTTTAGTTGCAGAATTGTTGTGGTATTAATCACAGTAGTGAATCAGAATAGTGGCAGGCACAACTCCATTAATCACAATAGTGAATGGTAGTGACAGAGCATGACTGTATGACTCTCAGTAGTGAATGGTAGTGACAGGGCACGACAGCATGAATCTCAGTAGTGAATGGTAGTGACAGGGCACGACTGTATTAATCTCAGTAGTGAATTGTAGTGACAGTGTACGGTCCCTTTAAAATGCTGCTGTGAAAATCTGAGGCTGGGGTTTGAAATTGTTCTTTGACGGTCGCTCCAAACAGTGATGGTGAATCGACAGCCCGAGTTACACTGACTTCAGTGGGAAAGAAAATGGTGCGGGTGTAAAATGGGCTGTCCATTCACTATCGCCCGTGTTGCACTAACACCAGAGACTAATTTCACCCCCGGGGTCTCCTGGGCATCGCTGAGAGCTTCTGGGACTGCCCAGGGGGGTAACACATCTGTCGGAAACTAAGTAAATGTATTGATTCATTGGACCAGACTGGGAACTTTTAATCTGTGTTTTATGGGGTGGTGATTTTTAGTTTATTGGACAGTAAGATTCCTCCAGGGCTCACAACCAACATGAAATGGGAATATTATGGGATGTTTAACTTAATTAGACATGAGGAAGTGACTGAGTGTGTGAGATATAAACAGGAAAATTGCCCCACCAATTGGGGTCTACAATCAGCGTCCCAGGTGGTCATGGGTGATAATGGGACATTTTGTGATAACCAAAACCAAAGGGTCAGGAAAACGATGTGTGAGTGACCGGTGAGAAACAAAGATCACCTGGGAACAACCCCCAAAGGGCATCAATCAGGAATCAATACACAATCCAGGGAAAGTCAGGAAAGGGGAGTTAACAATCGTTAATTGATAGCTTTCTCTTGGAGATGGTTGTGTCCTTACTTATACTGAACAGTGAGAAGAATATTTTATAACCTGGGCTCTCCCCGAGACATCGGGACCACGCAGGGGGTGATAAGCAAAGACCTCCAGACACCCCCCGATCTGTTGATCAGATAGCCTGAAAGCACAGGAATGGCTTGTATTTGATGTCACGTTCGGTGTGATTTTGGGAAACTGCTGTGTGTGTAAATGTGATATTTTGCACGTGAGGCAACTCGTCTGTGGAATGCATGATGGAGATGCCCTGAAGGACGGGACTCAGACATGCTCAGTCACGTTGACAACACCACTACATGAAATGGTTAATGTGCTCAGGAGAGTGAGGACAGATACTGGATCACTACTGATTTACACTTGGTAATCAAGGCACTGACACATGCTCCATGGAGAAACCGACTAGTTAATGAAACAATCAGGATAGTGTTAAACACACTGGTACCTATCAGAGGGATTGAAATTAAAGTAAAGACGGACATAGAATTTGGATTTCCAAAATTCAGGTTTGGGTTCCTTTGAGTTAACGATGAAATTGGGACAACTGAGGGCCGGGGAGAAATAATACTGAGCCAGAATTATCCACAAGATGGATAATGGTAAAAAGGAGAGCTGGAGGATCTTTTAAGTCCAAGATTTCTTGATGATATGGTAGTATTTGGGGGGAGCCTAGTTTCTGTAGTTTTCTGTACAATGTATTATGATTTTCTTTGACTGTATCATGATGTGTGATATTAACCAAATGAAACTTAGATTCGAAGAGCAAATGGCTGGAGATCGGACTGTGATGCTCATAGGATGAGGACCTTAGATAAGGCCCCAGGATCCCACAAAGGAGGGGGTGGGAGATTGTTGAAGATTAAGACTGAGAAGTAATGAGAGAAACCACTTTCTTAGATTACTTCTGTAGTTTAAAACCCCTAATATTGATAGACTGACAGTGCATTCGAAACAACGTAATGCTGACATTGAAAAGGGGACCTCTACCCCTGGGGATCATGAATGGAGGGAGGTCGTCTATAATGTGGGACAGCATCCTTGGGTGAAAATCATGTCTCTGCTTTTTGTTATTATACAGCTTGTTATGATTTAACACTTTTCTTTCTCATTTGTCGTATTTGAAAGAACTTTTGTGTAAATGTGACGGTGATTAAACTTCTTGTAACAATGTTTAACCTGATCTGTGGTGAGTGCAATTCAGATTCAATGAATGGGTTAAAGTGAGTTGTTCGATCTCACACTCAATTGAGGGGCGACTGAAGGATTTTGGACTTTCAATACCAGTTATTAATTACCTACTAAAGGAGCTGAGTTTGGTTAAAAGTATTAATTCAAGAAAGGAACGGTTAAACTGACTGTTCAAGGCGGCATGCTGGGAAGGTTGGCCAGATTAGAAAAGTCTTATTCAGCAGATTGTCTCGAAGGTTAAAGGTAAGACAGATGCAAGGCCTTGAAAGTCTGTGAGAAGCTGCTGGAAACATCAGATGCTGTCATATCAACTTGTTCAAACCATGGGAAAGAGAGAGAGGGAAAAGTAACAACAGTGAGTTTTGCCAGCAAGAGTGGGGGGAAGAGAGAGGGGAGGGTTGAGGAGAGTGGGGGGAGGGGGAGAGTTGAGGAGAGTGGGGGGAGGGGGAGGGTTGAGGAGAGTGGGGGGAGGGGGAGGGTTGAGGAGAGTGGGGGGAGGGGGAGGGTTGAGGAGAGTGGGGGGAGGGGGAGGGTTGAGGAGAGTGGGGGGAGGGGGAGGGTTGAGGAGAGTGGGGGGAGGGGGAGGGTTGAGGAGAGTGGGGGAGGGGGAGGGTTGAGGAGAGTGGGGGGAGGGGGAGGGGGAGGGTTGAGGAGAGTGGGGAGTGGGAGAGGAGAGTGGGGGGAGGGAGTGGGAGAGGAGAGTGGGGGGAGGGAGTGGGAGAGGAGAGTGGGGGGAGGGGGAGGAGAGTGGGGGGAGGGGGAGGAGAGTGGGGGGAGGGGGAGGAGAGTGGGGGGAGGGGGAGGAGAGTGGGGGGAGGGGGAGGAGAGTGGGGGGAGGGGGAGGAGAGTGGGGGGAGGGGGAGGAGAGTGGGGGGAGGGGGAGGAGAGTGGGGGGAGGGGGAGGAGAGTGGGGGGAGGGGGAGGAGAGTGGGGGGAGGGGGAGGAGAGTGGGGGGAGGGGGAGGAGAGTGGGGGGAGGGGGAGGAGAGTGGGGGGAGGGGGAGGAGAGTGGGGGAGGAGGGGGAGGGGGAGGAGTGGGGGAGAAGGGGGGTAGAGGGGGGGAGTGGGGGGAAGGGGGAGAGGGGGAGAGGGGGAGAGGAGAGTGGAGAGTGGGGGGGAGGGGGAGGGAGAGTGGGGGGGAGGGGGAGGGAGGAAGGGGAGGGGATGCGGGGAGGGGGACGTGGGGCCTGGTTCCCACAATCCACGTGGGCCACTGTTTACTGCACTTTCAAGTTTTGTATCATCTGCAAATTTTGAAATTGTGCCCTCGACACCCGGGTCCAAATTGAAAAGAGAAGATTGTGAAGTTAGAATTAACCGATCGAAAACATTACAAGTGAGGAGAGATTCATCAAAGAATTCACCACAACACGTCTCTCAATAAATGCCCTGCTTCCCTCCGCCTTTTACGAGTTGTTTTAATATATTTTCATTCTTTGTCACTGACACATAAATCAGAGGAGGAAATTTCAGCTGCAATGAGATTCCCGTGAGATGGGCCTTGTCCCATTAGCTGCAGTGTTACAAGAACAACAGAAACTTGTATTTATAAAGCACCTTTAACGTAGTAAAACATCACAATGTGCTTCACAGGAGCAATCAAACCAAAACTGACACCAAGGCAAAGAAAGAGACATGAGGTCAGGTGACCAAAAGCTTGGTCAAAGAGGTCGGTTTTAACGAGGGTCTTAAAGGAGGAGAGAGAGGGGGAGAGGGGGAGAGGTTTATGGAGGGAATTCCAGAGTTTAGGGCTGAGGCAGCTGAAGGCACGGCCGCCAATGGTGGAGCGATGAAAATCGGGGATGCACAACAGGCCAGAATTGGAGGAGCGCAGAGATCCCGGAGGATTGTAGGGCTGGAAGAGGTTACAGAGATAGGGAGGGGCGAGGCCAGGGAGGGATTTGAACACAAGGATGAGTTTAAGGTGTTGCTGGACCGGGAGTCAATGTCGGTCAGCGAGCACAGGGATGATGGGTGAACGTGACTTGGTGCAAGTTAGGATACGGGCAGCAGAGTTTTGGATGAGCTGAAGTTTATGGAGGGTGGAAATGGGAGGCCGGCCAGGAGAGCATTGGAATAGTCAAGTCTGGAGGTAACAAATGCATGGATGAGAGTTTCAGCAGCAGATGAGTTGAGGCAGGGGTGGAGACGGGTAATGTTGAGGTGGAAGTAGGCGGTCTTGGTGATGTTGAGAATATGGGGTCGGAAGCTCAGCTCAGGGTCCAATAGGACGCTAAGGTTGCAAACGGTCTGGTTCAGCATCAGACAGTGGTCAGGGAGAGGGATGGAGTCGGTGGCTCGGGAACGGAGTTTGTGGCGGGGACTGAAGACAATGGCTTCGGTCTTCCCAATATTTAGTTGGAGGGAATTTCTGCTCCTCCAGTACTGGATGTTCGACAAGCAGCGTGACAAATCAGAGAGAGTGGAGGGGTCGAGAGAGGTGGGGGTGAGGTCGAGCTGGGTGTCGTCAGAGTACATGTGGAACCTGATGTGTTTCGGATGATGTCACCGGGGGGCAGCCTATAGATGAGAAATAGGAGGGGACTCCAGAGGTAACCGGACGGGAGCTTTACTCTGTATCTAACCTGTCCTGTACCTGCCCTGGGAGTGTTTGATGGGACAGTGTAGAGGGACCTTTACTCTGTATTTAACCCGTGCTGTACCTGCCCTGGGAGTGTTTGATGGGACAGTGTCGAGGGAGCTTTACTCTGTATCTAACCCGTCTTGTTCCTGCCCTGGGAGTGTTTGATGGGACAGTGTCGAGGGAGCTTTACTCTGTATCTAACCCGTGCTGTACCTGCCCTGGGAGTGTTTGATGGGACAGTGTGGAGGGAGCTTTACTCTCTATCTTACATTTGCTGTAACTGAACTAACACTCCTCACTGTGATAAATAAACCTTTAAATTTAATAGAAATCTTAACATTTCCCTAAACCACAGTGACTGTATTCAGTGTCTGTGTGGAGCTTTGAGATATTTCTGAGAGATGTGATCAGGATCTGTTTAAATACTCGTCGTTCTGAAACCTGGAAATCCATTTAAATGGACGATAGGAATCCATCTTTCAGAGACTAACGCCTCGATTTTAAAAAATATTTGTTCATGGGATGTGGGCGTCGCTGGCGAGGCCAGCATTTATTGCCCATCCCTAATTGCCCTTGAGAAGGTGGTGGTGAGCCGCCTTCTTGAACCGCTGCAGTCCGTGTGGTGAAGGTTCTCCCACAGTGCAGTTAGGAAGGGAGTTCCAGGATTTTGACCCAGCGACGATGAAGGAACGGCGATATATTTCCAAGTCGGGATGGTGTGTGACTTGGAGGGGAACGTGCAGGTGGTGTTGTTCCCATGTACCTGAAGCCCTTGTCCTTCTAGGTGGTAGAGGTCGCGGGTTTGGGAGGTGCTGTCGAAGAAGCCTTGGCGAGTTGCTGCAGTGCATCCTGTGGATGGTACACACTGCAGCCACAGTGCGCCGGTGGTGAAGGGAGTGAATGTTTCGGGTGGTGGATGGGGTGCCAATCAAGCGGGCTGCTTTGTCCTGGATGGTGTCGAGCTTCTTGAGTGTTGACCCCCAGGATGTTGATGGTGGGGGATTCGGCGATGGTAATGCTGTTGAATGTCAAGGGGAGGTGGTTAGACTCTCTCTTGTTGGAGATGGTCATTGCTTGGCACTTGTCTGGCACGAATGTTATTTGCCACTTATCAGCCCAAGCCTGGATGTTGTCCAGGTCTTGCTGCATGCAACCTGAAGGAGTTACTGATATTGGTGAATACAAATTGATTTCCAGATATCTGATCTCTGATTGAGCTGCCCTGAAATGAACAGTCGCCATCTCCAAATGATAAGAGGTCCCTTTAATTCATTACCAGATATGGAACGTTGATTTTAAAGATCAGAACGATTCGATATTAAGAAGCTAATTTATCTTTGAAGGTGAGTTAAATTGGAAGGTCTGTATAATAATCCGACTCGTCTCCAAGCCCCAGTTTACTAACCTGGGACCGAGATGTGACATTTCCAGATCTCTGTAATCCCTTCGGTGAAACTGCACCGACATTTCACCAGATCCACACATCACTTCAAATTATTGCTAAACACATTCTGGAGACCTCGAAATAAATGATATCCACAAATCCGGAAATGGGAATTTACTGAAATGATCATTTGGAGATAAAGGGCGTGATTCTCACTCTGAGCCGGTTACCCAGCGCGTCCACAGATATTGGCCCGGGGAACCCGGAATGAATCGAGTGGGTCTCAATCTGTGATCGCAGCTCAATTGGAGGTGAGAATTTGAGCTTCTGGGTTTCCCAGGTACCCGGCAGCCAGATTGACAGGAGGGAAAGGAGCAGAAAATCAGAGAGGGAGAGACAGATATCATCAAGGGGGGAGGGAGAGAGAGATATCATCGAGGAGGGAGAGAGAGAGATATCATCGAGGAGGGAGAGAGAGATATCATCGAGGGGGGAGGGAGAGAGAGAGATATCATTGAGGGGGGAGGGAGAGGGAGAGATCATTGGAGGGTTGGTGACCCTAGTACAGGGGGTGAATGTTGGAGAATCGGGGTTACAGGGTGTAGCGTTGCACAGGGTGTAGTGACCCCTGGAAAATATCAGTCGGGGGGAGGTGGGGGGACGTGGACGACATTGGGGGGGGGTCCAGTATCGGGGATTGTGGAGGGGGTGGGGTCCACCATCGGGGACCGTGGTGGGGGGGGTCCACCATTGGGCGGGGGTGGGTTTGGCTGATCGTGGGGGTCCTGTCGGCCAGGGGTGAGCTTGTTGGGCCTGGGTGAAACCACTCCTGCTCCTCTGGGCCCACCAGCAGTGCAATAAAGGCCCTCACTCACCTCATGCATCTGGCCCTTCCCACCTGCGTTCACCTGACATGAATCGGAAGTGATGGGAAACCCCAACAGTTGAGGTTAAATTCATTTAACTTTAGTAATACACAAAATATTAACCTCAAGTATCTCACTGAGGTACGTTGCCCCTTTAATTATCGGCCCGCCGGCTTTAAGTGGGGGCGGGGCTTCCTGGTGTCTGCTCTCCACACGCAGACAAACCCCCCTCCCCCTCCTCCCCCCGGGTTAAACCCAGAAATGGGCGAGTTGGAGCCGGGATACGGACCCGCTCCCAAAAGTTCTTATTTTAACCTCCCACCGGCCCCCAACCCACCCGTTCTTGGGGGTTAAAATTACCCCCGAAATCTCATTGAGAGATCTACGAATCATTGTGAAATATTTTTAAACGGGTCCCAGATCTTTCTCGATGATTGCCCTTTGTGCTGAAGTAATTTCACTCTGTGAATCGGAAACAGGAATGTGTGTGTGGAGCGAAGGATCGAGGCCAGTGGGGAGATATTCACCCTGGGACCAGGGGTCAGAGTTAACGCGACACCCTGTAACCCCGATTCTCCAACATACCCCCCCTGTACTAGGGTCACCATCCCTCCAGGATTGTCCTGGAGTCTCCAGGAATTAAAGATTAATCAGGACATCCCAAAGCGCTTCACAGTCAATGAAGTACTTTTGAAGAGTAGTCACTGTTGTTATGCATCAAACGTGGTGGCCAATTTGTGCACAGCAAGATCCCACAATCAGCAATGTGATACATTACAAGATAATCTGGTTTAGTGATGTTGGTTGAGGGATGACTATGAGCCTGGACTCCCTCAGTACTGACCCTCCGAGAGTGCATCACTCCCTCAGTACTGACCCTCCGAGAGTGCAGCGCTCCCACAGGACTGACCCTCCGAGAGTGCAGCGCTCCCTCAGTACTGACCCTCCGAGAGTGCAGCGCTCCCTCAGTACTGACCCTCCGACAGTGCAGCGCTCCCTCAGTACTGACCCTCCGACAGTGCAGCGCTCCCTCAGTACTGACCCTCCGACAGTGCAGCACTCCCTCAGTACTGACCCTCCGACAGTGCAGCACTCCCTCAGTACTGACCCTCCGACAGTGCAGCACTCCCTCAGTACTGACCCTCCGACAATGCAGCGCTCCGTCAGCACTGACCCTCCGACAGTGCAGCACTCCCTCAGTACTGACCCTCCGACAGTGCAGCACTCCCTCAGTACTGCATTGAAGTGTCAGTCTGGATTTTGTGCTCAAGTCTCTAAAGTGGAGCTTGATCCCACGACCTTCTGATTCAGAGGCCATTCGGTCCATCGTGCCTGTGCCGGCTCTTTGAAAGATCTATCCAATTCGTCCCACTCCCCCGCTCTTTCCCACAACTCTGTAAATTTTTCCCCTTCAAGTATTTATCCAATTCCCTTTTGAGAGTTATTATTGAATCTGCTTCCACCATCCTTTAAGGCAGCACATTCCAGATCAGAACAACTCGCTGCGTAAAAAACATTCTCCTCATCTCCCCTCTGGTTCTTTTACCAATTCCCTTAAATCTGTGTCCTCTGGTTATCGACCCTCCTGCCACTGGAAACAGTTTCTCCTTATTTACTCTATCAAAACGATTCATGATTTTGAACACCTCTATTAAATCTCCCCTTGACCTTCTCTGCTCGAAGGAGAACAATCCCAGCTTCTCCAGTATCTCCCCATAACTGAAGTCCCTCATCCCTGGTCCCATTCTAGTAAATCTCCTCTGCACCCTCTCCAAGGCCTTGAGATCATTCCTAAAGTGCGGTGCCCAGAATTGGACACAATCCTCCAGCTGAGGCCTGACCAGTGATTTATAAAGGTTTAGCATAACTTCCTTGCTCTTGTACTCTCTGCCTCTGTTTATAAAGCCAAGGATCAACCAACTGACCATTAAACCCCTCACAGGAGGTCCACTAGTGATTGAAAGTTAAATCAGGATTTCCCAGCACAAATTCTCCCTGAGACAGATTCAACAGCTCCCCCTGAGCTCGGGGGAACTGACGAGGGCTGATTTAATTCCATCTTCGATTTCATTGTAATTCAACCGAATCATGCTGTACAAATAATCTCCTGTTGGGCTTTATCTGAATGGAGATGAGAGGCTTGTCATGGTTGACACCTGGAACAAACTCCATCACATTCACCGAGTCCTGCTGGGGATTGGTCGAATTGTAAAGGGTCCCTGGACCAGTGACTGATGGAGAACAGTCAGAAAACTCCCCATACAGACATTTCCAAACCTCAGGTCAGTGCTCTGTCACGGCCAGAATCGTGACTCGCCTCGGAGTCAGAAAGTCGTGGGTTCAAGTCCCACTCCAGAGACTCGAGCCCATAATCCAGGCCGACACTCCATATCACACGAAGGGCCCAAACCTCTCCACCATTCTCCAGCGTTCCCGGGAAGATCAAAGGTTTCTTCCTGTAATCTCTGCGGCTCAAAGATGGTCACAGACGAGGTTGGGAATCAATGTTTCTCTCAATGGGCTGATGGAATTCACAAAGGGGGAGTCAGAGCTCGGCTGTGAGAGTGAGCTCAGGAACATTAGAGATAAGTCCCAGAGAGTGACCTTCGGAAGGTCAGAGAATGGGTGGCCTTTGGAGATGGTGTTTAGCCTCAGACCCTGGGCAGGTAATCTCTGTACCTTGTGTGTTAAACCAGAATGGGAGTCTGCGGGGAGCTGATTTGCCTGAACTGATGTGCCATCGAGTGCAGTTTGTAAACAAGGCTCTGGCTGTGAGTGAGGAAGTGTCGAAATGTCATTTCCAGTCCAGCTCTTTCACAGCACTTTGTGTTTCCATCAAACCCTCACAAGGACCTTCTCACCAGCTCCCTGAACAGTCAGTCAGGGCGTCTGAGAGACATTTAGGAGATTACAGAGATAGGGAGGGGCGAGGCCATGTGAAGATCAACTGTCTGTTAGGTTCTGTGGGCCGAGGAATGTTTCCTCCCTCAGGGACAGAAACTGTCAGTCAGACACGGTTTGGGTGAAAGTTTTGTAACTCTGAATATTTCTGTCCCCTCGGATGGAGCTGAGCTCTGGGCCTGAGTGAGGAACCTGTGGGAATGAGTTGATGTGAAGGGGCTGAGGTGGACAGTGTGTCTGCTGTCTCCCTTCTCTCCCACTCTGCTCTATAAGCTTCATATCATCGGGTACCTGAACTCTACTGATTGTTTCTGGATGTGGAACCTTCCCTGGTTAATGGAGCCATTGAACTGTGAGTCCTGTTACTGAGAAAGTGCTCGATCTGCAGACAGGGTTACAAGGTGTGTAATACGGGGAGAGAATCACTGGCCTTACACTGGGAGTTGCCTTTCCTTCTCTCTCAGAACTTTCATCAAATATATTTTTACTGCACATTATATTTCAGCTGGAAAGTGATTCAAACAGTAAAGTTTCTCTTATGATTTCTGTATTATTGGATTCCTCTGACACGTGATATTAATAAAAGCTGGGGTGAGTTACAGTCTGACCCCAGGGTGACCCTGCAGGTTTTGTGATGTCCTTTGCCTGAACTGGGGCTGGTTGAATATTTAAGGCACTGAGTGAGCGGGGGAGGGGGGAGGTTTCTGTGGGCCCCACAGAGAGGAGTGGGACTGGTCGTCCATTGGAGGTTTGGGGTCTCCCCCCACTGCTCCCTCTGAGGATCAGGGTTCAGCCTCTCTCCGTCCAGTAACCCTGGGGCCCATTGGAATCTGGACATTGCTTCAGGATCCTACAACACACAGAGGAATCTCACTCCCACTATTTCCTTCTTTCACAAGAAACCCATCGTTCGTTTCTCCTGTGGCCGGGGGAAACTCTGACAAAATACCGTTATCATCAATTCTTCGGGATGTGGGCGTCGCTGGCAAGGCCGGCATTCATTGCCCATCCCCAGTTGCCCCTTGAGAAGGTGGTAATGGGCCTTCTTCTTGAACCGCTGCAGTCCGTGTGGTGAAGGTTCTCCCTCAGTGCTGTTCGGTCGGGAGTTCCAGGATTTGGACCCAGTGACGATGAAGGAACGGCCGATACATGTCCAAGTCGGGATGGTGTGTGACTCGGAGGGGAACTTGGAGGTGACGGTGTTCCCATGCACCTGCTGCCCTTGTCCTTCTCGGTGGTGGAGGTGGTGGGTTTGGGAGGTGTTGTTGAAGAAGCCTTGGCGAGTTACTTGGTGTGATTATTGTGTTGGTGCTGAATGTGAGAGGAATCCATCTCCCCATCACAGCTCACATTATTCAGAAACACTTCACACAACTTTACACTTTGACCCCAGCTGATTGATGGCGGTGATATTAGGGCCAATAACAATTAATAACCTGGACCCTTTGTACAAGGGAAGGATGGAGTGAATATTATGGAGATTAACTACAGAATTAAGAGCTTGTTTTTGGTATTAATCCCTCGTCATGACACCAAACACCAACTTTCTCCGTTGACCTTTAACAGTTTCGATGTTGATGACTTGGACTCAAAGCTCGATCTCCATTCACTGGTTTAAAGGCCTCTCGTGAAGTGAGCTTTTCATATTTCAAACTGAAGCCTTTCCCTATCACTGAGGTCAGAGCCCGTTGGCAATATCTTCCTGTCATTTCACTCACTGAGCACTTTCTCCTTAAATGGCAGCTCACTGGGGACAGATCTCCAATCAGGGAAAAGATGACACCACCTTTCTCTTCACTCAAACTAAAGCAAAATACTGCGGACGCTGCAAATCAGAACTCAAACCCGAGAATGCTGGAAACACTCAGCAGGTCAGGCAGCATCTGTGGGGAGAGAAACAGAGTGAATGTTTCAGGTCGATGACCTTTCATCAGAACAATCTGTCTCTCTCCCCACAGACGCTGCCTGACCTGCTGAGTGTTTCCAGTATTCTCGGCTTTGATTTCTTTCTCTTCACTCTGAGGGGCTGCGGGAGTTTATTGACCGACGACCGTTGTATGTTCAGTAATTTTACACGTCCCTTGGTCAGGAACAGGGGTGATTCTGGGATCAAAAAGCCCCTGTGACATCCTGGGATCCGTTTCCCAGTGAGCGTCGCTCCCGAAAGGGAATCTCCCGGATCAGAGAGTCTCCCCGAGAGATCCCGACATCGGGGAGTAAATGTGCAGTTACTCGATCTCACACTCCTGTGTCACTATCATTTGGTGTCATTCTCGTTCCCTGTCACACTCCTTCTGTGTCACACTCGTTCCCAGTGCAGTACTGAGGGAGCGCTGCACTGTCGGAGGGTCAGTACTGAGGGAGCGCTGCATTGTCGGAGGGGCAGCACTGAGGGAGCGCTGCACTGTCGGAGGGTCAGTACTGAGGGAGCACTGCACTGTCGGAGGGTCAGTACTGAGGGAGTGCTGCACTGTCGGAGGGTCAGTACTGAGGGAGTGCTGCACTGTCGGAGGGGCAGTACTGAGGGAGTGCTGCACTGTCGGAGGGGCAGTACTGAGGGAGTGCTGCACTGTCGGAGGGTCAGTACTGAGGGAGCGCTGCACTGTCGGAGGGGCAGTACTGAGGAAGTTACGTGTCGAGACTGGAGAAGCGAGGATGGTTCTCTTTAGAGGAGAGAAAGTTAAGTGGAGATTTAATAGAGGTTTTCAAAATCATGAGGGGAGAAAAATTGGATCGGGGCCGTTTTTGGGCGTAGGTCGTGTGATGTGCTGTTACCCAGAGCCCAATGACCCCTGTGCAGGACACAAGTTTCAGCCCACCCGAGGACTCTCCTGCAATCAGCGTTCATTCCAGGCCTTGTGGGTGGAATCAATGCAATTCGTACTTTCCATCACCAGAGGGAGCTCAATCTCTTAAAGGGAGGATGTTTCTTAGAAATCTCTTAAAGGTAGCTGGTACCTGTTATTGGCTGAGAATAACAGTCTACTGTCTGCACAGAGTCTGAACGGAGACCAGACATTGCACACGTAAAACACAGATGCAGATCCCATCCTTATGTTCACACACTGATGAGTTATGTTAAAACATTGAATAAAGGTTGCACACTACTAAATCCCACATCCTCCAATCTGCACACCAGACCTCACCAATCTGCTGATCTGAGTTGGTACCAGGCCTGTGAGAGTGCGTGCACCAAGGTTCTCTGCTGATGCGCCAGAGACCTTGGGTGCAAGAGGTGGACAGAAGGAGGGACATCCTATAACCGCGGGGGGTGCAAGAGGCCCTCCAGGCATATATCCAAAATGCAGTGGGTGGCAGCGGGGGACGAAGTCAATGCCAGGCGCACAGCATCATGAACATGGATGCAGTGCAGGAAGAAGTTCAATGCTTTGACATGAGTGGTCAAGGTGAGTGAGGTCAACTGTCAAGTGGTGTCTCCGACCAACTGCACCACACACCACACCCCCATCACCCACACACCAATAAACTCTTCCCATCAATACTCAACTCTTCCAATCAGATGCTTCCTCTCACTCTAACACATTACCACTGTTTCAAGCCGCCCAC
>NW_027139443.1:166870-204141 GCF_035084215.1 Heptranchias perlo | reverse complement strand
TGAGAGAGAGAGAGGCGGGGGGAGGGAGAGAGAGAGAGAGAGGCGGGGGGAGGGAGAGAGAGAGAGAGAGAGAGGGGGAGGGGGGGGGGAGAGAGGAGAGAGAGAGAGAGGCGGGGAGGAGAGGAGAGAGAGGCGGGGGAGGGAGAGAGAGGCGGGGGGAGGGAGAGAGAGGCGGGGGGAGGGAGAGAGAGGCGGGGGGAGGGAGAGAGAGGCGGGGGAGGGAGAGAGAGGCGGGGGAGGGAGAGAGAGGCGGGGGAGAGGAGAGAGAGGCGGGGGGAGGGAGAGAGAGAGGCGGGGGGAGGAGAGAGAGAGGCGGGGGGAGGGAGAGGAGAGAGAGAGGCGGGGGGAGGGAGAGAGAGAGGCGGGGGGAGGGAGAGAGAGAGGCGGGGGGAGGGAGAGAGAGAGGCGGGGGGAGGGAGAGAGAGAGGCGGGGGGAGGGAGAGAGAGAGGCGGGGGAGGGAGAGAGAGAGGCGGGGGGAGGGAGAGAGAGAGGCGGGGGGAGGGAGAGAGAGAGGCGGGGGGAGGGAGAGAGAGAGGCGGGGGGAGAGAGAGAGAGGCGGGGGGAGGGAGAGAGAGAGGCGGGGGGAGGGAGAGAGAGAGGCGGGGGGAGGGAGAGAGAGAGGCGGGGGAGGGAGAGAGAGAGGCGGGGGGAGGGAGAGAGAGAGGCGGGGGGAGGGAGAGAGAGAGGCGGGGGGAGGAGAGAGAGAGGCGGGGGGAGGGAGAGAGAGAGGCGGGGGGAGGGAGAGAGAGAGGCGGGGGAGGGAGAGAGAGAGGCGGGGGGAGGGAGAGAGAGAGGCGGGGGGAGGGAGAGAGAGAGGCGGGGGGAGGGAGAGAGAGAGGCGGGGGGAGGGAGAGAGAGAGGCGGGGGGAGGGAGAGAGAGAGGCGGGGGGAGGGAGAGAGAGAGGCGGGGGGAGGAGAGAGAGAGGCGGGGGGAGGGAGAGAGAGAGGCGGGGGGAGGGAGAGAGAGAGGCGGGGGGAGGGAGAGAGAGAGGCGGGGGGAGGGAGAGAGAGAGGCGGGGGGAGGGAGAGAGAGAGGCGGGGGGGAGGGAGAGAGAGAGGCGGGGGGAGGGAGAGAGAGAGGCGGGGGGAGGAGAGAGAGAGGCGGGGGGAGGGAGAGAGAGAGGCGGGGGAGGGAGAGAGAGAGGCGGGGGGAGGGAGAGAGAGAGGCGGGGGGAGGGAGAGAGAGAGGCGGGGGGAGGGAGAGAGAGAGGCGGGGGGAGGAGAGAGAGAGGCGGGGGGAGGGAGAGAGAGAGGCGGGGGAGGGAGAGAGAGAGGCGGGGGGAGGGAGAGAGAGAGAGGCGGGGGGAGGGAGAGAGAGAGGCGGGGGAGGGAGAGAGAGAGGCGGGGGGAGGAGAGAGAGAGGCGGGGGGAGAGAGAGAGAGAGAGAGAGGCGGGGGGAGGGAGAGAGAGAGAGGCGGGGGGAGGGAGAGAGAGAGAGGCGGGGGGAGGGAGAGAGAGAGAGGCGGGGGGAGGAGAGAGAGAGAGGCGGGGGAGGGGAGAGAGAGAGGCGGGGGGAGGGAGAGAGAGAGGCGGGGGAGGGAGAGAGAGAGGCGGGGGGAGGGAGAGAGAGAGGCGGGGGGAGGGAGAGAGAGAGGCGGGGGAGGGAGAGAGAGAGGCGGGGGAGGGAGAGAGAGAGGCGGGGGGAGGGAGAGAGAGAGGCGGGGGGAGGGAGAGAGAGAGGCGGGGGGGGAGAGAGCGAGAGAGAGAGGCGGGGGGAGGGAGAGAGAGAGGCGGGGGAGGGAGAGAGAGAGGCGGGGGGAGGGAGAGAGAGAGGCGGGGGAGGGAGAGAGAGAGGCGGGGGGAGGGAGAGAGAGAGGCGGGGGGAGGGAGAGAGAGAGGCGGGGGGAGGGAGAGATAGGGAGAGAGAGAGGCGGGGGAGGGAGAGAGAGAGGCGGGGGAGGGAGAGAGAGAGGCGGGGGGAGGGAGAGAGAGAGGCGGGGGAGGGAGAGAGAGAGGCGGGGGGAGGGAGAGAGAGAGGCGGGGGGAGGGAGAGAGAGAGGCGGGGGGAGGGAGAGAGAGAGGCGGGGGGAGGGAGAGAGAGAGGCGGGGGGAGGGAGAGAGAGAGGCGGGGGGAGGGAGAGAGAGAGGCGGGGGGAGGGAGAGAGAGAGGCGGGGGGAGGGAGAGAGAGAGGCGGGGGGAGGGAGAGAGAGAGGCGGGGGGAGGAGAGAGAGAGGCGGGGGGAGGGAGAGAGAGAGGCGGGGGGAGGGAGAGAGAGAGGCGGGGGGAGGGAGAGAGAGAGGCGGGGGGAGGGAGAGAGAGAGGCGGGGGGAGGGAGAGAGAGAGGCGGGGGAGGGAGAGAGAGAGGCGGGGGAGGGAGAGAGAGAGGCGGGGGAGGAGAGAGAGAGAGGCGGGGGGAGGGAGAGAGAGAGAGAGAGAGGCGGGGGGAGGAGAGAGAGAGAGAGAGGCGGGGGGAGGGAGAGAGAGAGAGAGAGAGGCGGGGGGAGGAGAGAGAGGGAGAGAGGCGGGGGGAGGGAGAGAGAGAGAGAGAGAGGCGGGGGGAGGGAGAGAGAGAGACGGGGGGAGGGAGAGAGAGGAGAGAGGCGGGGGGAGGGAGAGAGAGAGAGAGAGAGAGAGGCGGGGGGAGGGAGAGAGAGAGAGAGAGAGAGGCGGGGGGAGAGAGAGAGAGAGGCGGGGGGAGAGAGAGAGAGAGGCGGGGGGAGAGAGAGAGAGAGGCGGGGGGAGGGAGAGAGAGAGGCGGGGGGGAGGGAGAGAGAGAGAGGCGGGGGAGAGGAGAGAGAGAGGCGGGGGGAGGGAGAGAGAGAGGCGGGGGGAGGGAGAGAGAGAGGCGGGGGAGGGAGAGAGAGAGGCGGGGGGAGGAGAGAGAGAGGCGGGGGGAGGGAGAGAGAGAGGCGGGGGGAGGGAGAGAGAGAGGCGGGGGGAGGGAGAGAGAGAGGCGGGGGGAGGAGAGAGAGAGGCGGGGGGAGGGAGAGAGAGAGGCGGGGGGAGGGAGAGAGAGAGGCGGGGGAGGGAGAGAGAGAGGCGGGGGGAGGGAGAGAGAGAGGCGGGGGGAGGGAGAGAGAGAGGCGGGGGAGGGAGAGAGAGAGGCGGGGGGAGGGAGAGAGAGAGGCGGGGGGAGGGAGAGAGAGAGGCGGGGGAGGGAGAGAGAGAGGCGGGGGGAGGGAGAGAGAGAGGCGGGGGGAGGGAGAGAGAGAGGCGGGGGGAGGGAGAGAGAGAGGCGGGGGGAGGAGAGAGAGAGGCGGGGGGAGGGAGAGAGAGAGGCGGGGGGAGGGAGAGAGAGAGGCGGGGGAGGAGAGAGAGAGGCGGGGGGAGGGAGAGAGAGAGGCGGGGGAGGGAGAGAGAGAGGCGGGGGAGGGAGAGAGAGAGGCGGGGGGAGGGAGAGAGAGAGGCGGGGGGAGGGAGAGAGAGAGGCGGGGGGAGGGAGAGAGAGAGGCGGGGGAGGGAGAGAGAGAGGCGGGGGAGGGAGAGAGAGAGGCGGGGGAGGGAGAGAGAGAGGCGGGGGAGGGAGAGAGAGAGGCGGGGGAGGGAGAGAGAGAGGCGGGGGAGGAGAGAGAGAGGCGGGGAGGGAGAGAGAGGCGGGGGAGGAGAGAGAGAGAGAGGCGGGGGAGGAGAGAGAGAGAGAGCGGGGGGAGGGAGAGAGAGAGAGAGAGGCGGGGGAGGGAGAGAGAGGGAGAGAGGCGGGGGGAGGGAGAGAGAGAGAGAGAGAGGCGGGGGGAGGGAGAGAGAGAGAGAGAGAGGCGGGGGGAGGGAGAGAGAGGGAGAGAGGCGGGGGGAGGAGAGAGAGAGAGAGAGAGAGGCGGGGGGAGGGAGAGAGAGAGAGAGAGAGGCGGGGGAGGGAGAGAGAGAGAGAGAGAGCGGGGGGAGGGAGAGAGAGAGAGAGAGAGCCGGGAAGGGGGGGGGGGGGGGGAACGAGAGAGCCGGGGGGGGGGGGGGGGGGGGAGGGGGAGGGGAGTGTTTCATGACCTCAGGATGTCACAAACCACACTCCAGCCAATGAAGTAATTTTTTGAAGTGTTTCTAATGTAGGGAACATGGCAGCCAATTTATGCACAGCAAGATCCCACAAAGAGCCACGTTAGCTGAAGGATAAATATTGGCCCAAAGACACCGGGGAGAACTCCCCCCTCTGCTCTTCTTCCAATAGCGTCCGCGGAATATGAGAGGTTTAAAGTCTCATCCGAAAGACGGCTCCTCCGACAGTGCAGCACTCCCTCAGTACTGGGACCGGGGGAGTGTGGGCCTGGATTATGGGGCTCGAGTCCTAGAGTATATCCATCTCCCTCCGACAGTGCAGCACTCCCTCAGTACTGGGACCGGGGAGTGTGGGCCTGGATTATGGGGCTCGAGTCCAAGAGGATATCCATCTCCCTCCGACAGTGCAGCACTCCCTCAGTACTGGCACCGGGGAGTGTGGGCCTGGATTATGGGCTCGAGTCCTAGAGTATATCCATCTCCCTCCGACAGTGCGGCACTCCCTCAGTACTGGGACCGGGGAGTGTGGGCCTGGATTATGGGGCTCGAGTCCTAGAGTATATCCATCTACCTCCGACAGTGCAGCACTCCCTCAGTACTGGGACCGGGGGAGTGTGGGCCTGGATTATGGGGCTCGAGTCCTAGAGTATATCCATCTACCTCCGACAGTGCAGCACTCCCTCAGTACTGGGACCGGGGAGTGTGGGCCTGGATCATGGGGCTCGAGTCCTAGAGTATATCCATCTACCTCCGACATTGCAGCACTCCCTCAGTACTGGCACCGGGGAGTGTGGGCCTGGATTATGGGGCTCGAGTCCTAGAGTATATCCATCTACCTCCGACAGTGCAGCACTCCCTCAGTACTGGGACCGGGGAGTGTGGGCCTCGATTATGGGGCTCGAGTCCTAGAGTATATCCATCTCCCTCCGACAGTGCAGCACTCCCTCAGTACTGGGACCGGGGAGCGTGGGCCTGGATTATGGGGCTCGAGTCCTAGAGTATATCCATCTCCCTCCGACAGTGCAGCACTCCCTCAGTACTGGGACCGGGGGAGTGTGGGCCTGGATTATGGGGCTCGAGTCCTAGAGTATATCCATCTCCCTCCGACAGTGCAGCACTCCCTCAGTACTGGGACCGGGGAGTGTGGGCCTGGATTATGGGGCTCGAGTCCTAGAGTATATCCATCTCCCTCCGACAGTGCAGCACTCCCTCAGTACTGGGACCGGGGAGTGTGGGCCTGGATTATGGGGCTCGAGCCCTAGAGTATATCCATCTACCTCCGACAGTGCAGCACTCCCTCAGTACTGGGACCGGGGAGTGTGGGCCTGGATTATGGGGCTCGAGTCCTAGAGTATATCCATCTACCTCCGACAGTGCAGCACTCCCTCAGTACTGGGACCGGGGAGTGTGGGCCTGGATTATGGGGCTCGAGTCCTAGAGTATATCCATCTACCTCCGACAGTGCAGCGCTCCCTCAGTACTGGGACCGGGGAGCGTGGGCCTGGATTATGGGGCTCGAGTCCTAGAGTACATCCATCTCCCTCCGACAGTGCAGCACTCCCTCAGTACTGGGACCGGGGAGTGTGGGCCTGGATTATGGGGCTCGAGTCCGAGAGTATATCCATCTACCTCCGACAGTGCAGCACTCCCTCAGTACTGGGACCGGGGAGTGTGGGCCTGGATTATGGGGCTCGAGTCCTAGAGTATATCCATCTCCCTCCGACAGTGCAGCACTCCCTCAGTACTGGGACCGGGGAGTGTGGGCCTGGATTATGGGGCTCGAGTCCCAGAGTATATCCATCTCCCTCCGACAGTGCAGCACTCCCTCAGTACTGGCACCGGGGGAGTGTGGGCCTGGATTATGGGGCTCGAGTCCCAGAGTATATCCATCTCCCTCCGACAGTGCAGCGCTCCCTCAGTACTGGGACCGGGGAGTGTGGGCCTGGATTATGGGGCTCGAGTCCTAGAGTACATCCATCTCCCTCCGACAGTGCAGCACTCCCTCAGTACTGGGACCGGGGAGTGTGGGCCTGGATTATGGGGCTCGAGTCCGAGAGTATATCCATCTACCTCCGACAGTGCAGCACTCCCTCAGTACTGGGACCGGGGAGTGTGGGCCTGGATTATGGGGCTCGAGTCCTAGAGTATATCCATCTCCCTCCGACAGTGCAGCACTCCCTCAGTACTGGGACCGGGGAGTGTGGGCCTGGATTATGGGGCTCGAGTCCCAGAGTATATCCATCTCCCTCCGACAGTGCAGCACTCCCTCAGTACTGGCACCGGGGGAGTGTGGGCCTGGATTATGGGGCTCGAGTCCTAGAGTATATCCATCTACCTCCGACAGTGCAGCACTCCCTCAGTACTGGCACCGGGGGAGTGTGGGCCTGGATTATGGGGCTCGAGTCCCAGAGTATATCCATCTCCCTCCGACAGTGCAGCGCTCCCTCAGTCCTGGGACCGGGGAGTGTGGGCCTGGATTATGGGGCTCGAGTCCTAGAGTATATCCATCTACCTCCGACAGTGCAGCACTCCCTCAGTACTGGGACCGGGGAGTGTGGGCCTGGATTATGGGGCTCAGGTCCGAGAGTATATCCATCTCCCTCCGACAGTGCAGCACTCCCTCAGTACTGGCACCCGGGGAGTGTGGGCCTGGATTATGGGGCTCGAGTCCTAGAGTATATCCATCTCCCTCCGACAGTGCGGCACTCCCTCAGTACTGGGACCGGGGAGTGTGGGCCTGGATTATGGGGCTCGAGTCCTAGAGTATATCCATCTCCCTCCGACAGTGCAGCACTCCCTCAGTACTGGGACCGGGGAGTGTGGGCCTGGATTATGGGGCTCGAGTCCTAGAGTATATCCATCTCCCTCCGACAGTGCAGCACTCCCTCAGTACTGGGACCGGGGAGTGTGGGCCTGGATTATGGGGCTCAGGTCCGAGAGTATATCCATCTCCCTCCGACAGTGCAGCACTCCCTCAGTACTGGCACCCGGGGAGTGTGGGCCTGGATTATGGGGCTCGAGTCCTAGAGTATATCCATCTCCCTCCGACAGTGCAGCACTCCCTCAGTCCTGGGACCGGGGAGTGTGGGCCTGGATTATGGGGCTCAGGTCCGAGAGTATATCCATCTCCCTCCGACAGTGCAGCACTCCCTCAGTACTGGCACCCGGGGAGTGTGGGCCTGGATTATGGGGCTCGAGTCCTAGAGTATATCCATCTACCTCCGACAGTGCAGCACTCCCTCAGTACTGGGACCGGGGAGTGTGGGCCTGGATTATGGGGCTCGAGTCCGAGAGTATATCCATCTCCCTCCGACAGTGCAGCACTCCCTCAGTACTGGGACCGGGGAGTGTGGGCCTGGATTATGGGGCTCAGGTCCGAGAGTATATCCATCTCCCTCCGACAGTGCAGCACTCCCTCAGTACTGGCACCCGGGGAGTGTGGGCCTGGATTATGGGGCTCGAGTCCTAGAGTATATCCATCTACCTCCGACAGTGCAGCACTCCCTCAGTACTGGGACCGGGGAGTGTGGGCCTGGATTATGGGGCTCGAGTCCTAGAGTATATCCATCTACCTCCGACAGTGCGGCACTCCCTCAGTACTGGGACCGGGGAGTGTGGGCCTGGATTATGGGGCTCGAGTCCTAGAGTATATCCATCTACCTCCGACAGTGCAGCACTCCCTCAGTACTGGGACCGGGGAGTGTGGGCCTGGATTATGGGGCTCGAGTCCTAGAGTATATCCATCTCCCTCCGACAGTGCAGCACTCCCTCAGTACTGGGACCGGGGAGTGTGGGGCTGGATTATGGGGCTCGAGTCCTAGAGTATATCCATCTCCCTCCGACAGTGCAGCACTCCCTCAGTACTGGGACCGGGGAGTGTGGGCCTGGATTATGGGGCTCGAGTCCTAGAGTATATCCATCTACCTCCGACAGTGCAGCACTCCCTCAGTACTGGGACCGGGGAGTGTGGGCCTGGATTATGGGGCTCGAGTCCCAGAGTATATCCATCTACCTCCGACAGTGCGGCACTCCCTCAGTACTGGGACCGGGGAGTGTGGGCCTGGATTATGGGGCTCGAGTCCCAGAGTATATCCATCTACCTCCGACAGTGCGGCACTCCCTCAGTACTGGCACCGGGGGAGTGTGGGCCTGGATTACGGGGCTCGAGTCTCTGGATTGGGGGCCCGAACCCATGACCTTGTGACTCAGAGGCGAGAGTGCGCTCCTCACTGAGCCACAGATCCACGTCAAGAAGAAAGAGTCGACAGAAATCTCCGCAAACCGGCGAGATATGATCGATCCCCAAGCCCCCCCGCCCTTGTGTTTAAAATCCCCCCATGGCCGTCGTTGCTTGTGGGATCTTGCTGTGCGCAAATCGGCTGCTGCCCTTCCCGCAACAGGAAGCGCTTTGGGACGCCCTGAGGTCGTGAGAGGCGCGACAGAAATCCAAGGTCTTTTCTCCTCCAGACCTACAAACCCCCACCTCCCCGCAGGATCTCTCTCTCCTCCTGATTCGGGCGTCCCTCCCTTTCCCCCCCCTCCCCCCAATAATTGGGGGCCGTGCCTATCTCCCTAGCTCCGGAACTCCCCTCCCTGAACGCCACCTCTTGCGGCCGCCTCCTCCTCCACTCGGTCCCTCGTTTTTGAAACCCCCAACTCCGGAAGCCGAGCTTCTTGGCCGGCCCCCCCCCCCCGCAACCCTCCCTCTCTCAGATCGGGGTCATTACTCCCCTTGAGGCACCTTATCCTGCGTGTTTTTTTTTAAAAATGCACATCGGCTGATGGGGGAAAGGAGCCTGGAACAGGAGAGGGTTCGGGCCGTTGAGGGGATAAATCGGGCCTCAAGGCAAAAGGCCTCAACAAAACCCGATGCCTCCAGAGGCCAGGAGCAAGCAATAGACCCTTGCTCTAGAGCTGCGGAGACCCCCCACCCCCCCTCCCCGGTTCTGGGCTCCCTTATACGGCAGCAATTTGCATTTATAGAATCGAATCTTACAATCAAGGAGGCCATTCTGCCCATCGCACTTTGGAAGAGCTATTCAATTAGTCCAACTCCCCACCCCGCCTTGCTCTTTCCCCGAAGCCCGGCAAATCAGATTCCCAATTGAAAGTTACTTTTGGATCGTTCTCCACCGCCCTTTCAGGCCGTGCGTTCCAGATCATCACAACTCGCTGCTTCAAAGAAATTCTCATCTCCCCCCCCGTCCTGGCTCTTTTCCCGATCACCTTAAGTCTGCGTCCTCTGGTCACCGACAGTTTCTCCCTATCTACCCCATCAAAACCCCCTCCTACCAAATCGCCCCTCAGCCTTCTCTGCTCCGAGGAGAACAATCCCAGCTTCTCCAGTCTCTCCGCGCGGCAGAGGTCCCTCATCCCCGGTGCCCCTCCAGTAAATCCGCTCTGTGCCCTCTCCGAGGCCGGGACATCTTCCCTAAAGGTCGGGAGACTTCCCACGGTGCTGCACGGAAGCTTAAGGGGAGATTGGATGTCAAAGCCGAGGTAGGAGAGATCAGGATGGGGCGGTCAGCGAGAGGGGAATGGGTTAAATGGCAGCCCTGCAATGGGATGGGGTCTTGCGGGGGAAGAGGTGGAGACGTTACTTCGAATTACTGCACAGGAACAGGCCATTCGGCCCAACTGGTCTATCCCGGTGTTTATGCTCCACACGAGCCTCCTCCCTCCCTACTCCATCTCACCCCATCACCCTATCCTTCTATTCCTTTCCCCCCCCCTCATGTGTTTATCCAGCTTCCCCTTAAAAAGGCATCTATGCTATTCGCCTCAACTACTCCTTGTGGGAGCGAGTTCCCCACTCTCACCAATCCGAGTAAAAAAAAAAAAAAGTTTCTCCTGAATTCCTGAATATAGGCTGGGCAAACCAAATTGGCAAAGGGAGTTTGGAAGGAGAGTTCGTGGAATGTATTCGGGGACGGTTTCCGAGAGCAACACGTCGTGGAGCCAACCAGGGAACAGGCTATTTTAGATCTTGTATCGGGTAATGAGATGGGTTAATTAGTGATCTCACAGTAAGAGGTCCTCTGGGGAAGAGCGATCATAACATGACAGAATTTCACGTTGCGTTTGAAAGCGACGTAATTAAGTCAGAAACTAGAGTCTCAAACTTAAATAAAGCCAATCACATAGGTATGGGAGGGGAGTCGTCAAAGGTAGATTGGGAAATTAAATTGAAGGGTTTGACAGTTGAAAAGCAATAGCAAACATTTAAAGAAATATTTCAATATTCTCAGCAAATATACATTCCGTTGAGAAATAAGAACGCCACGGGACGAGTGATCCGCCCGTGGCTAACTAAAGAAGTTAAGGAGAGTATTAGATTAAAAGAGGAGGCCTTTCACGTTGCCAAGAACAAGGCTGGGGATTGGGAGGGTTTCAGAAACCAGCAAAGGACGACCAAAAAAACTGATAAAAAAGGGAGAAAATAGAATATGAAAGTAAACCAGCAAGAAATGTCAAAACAGATTGTAAGAGCTTCTACAAGTATGTAAAAAGGAAGAGTCAGGAGTGTGACGGAATACTCTCCACTTGCCTGGATGAGTGCAGCTCCAACAACACTCAAGAAGCTCGACACCATCCAGGACAAAGCAGCCCGCTCGATTGGCACCCCATCCACCACCCTAAACATTCACTCCCTTCACCACCGGCACACCGTGGCTGCAGTGTGGACCATCCACAGGATGCACTGCAGCAACTCGCCAAGGCTTCTTCGACAGCACCCCCCAAACCCGCGACCTCTACCACCTAGAAGGACAAGGGCAGCAGGCACATGGGGACAACACCACCTGCACGTTCCCCTCCGAGTCACACACCATCCCGACTTGGAAATATATCGGCCGTTCCTTCATCGTCGCTGGGTCAAAATCCTGGAACTCCCTTCCTAACAGCACTGTGGGAGAACCTTCACCACACGGACTGCAGCGGTTCAAGAAGGCGGCTCACCACCACCTTCTCAAGGGGGCAATTAGGGATGGGCAATAAATGCCAGCCTCGCCAGCGACGCCCGCATCCCATGAACTAATTTTTAAAAAAGGAAGAGAGTAGCAAAAGTAAACATTGGTCCCTTAGAGGCTGAGACAGGAGATATTATAATGGGGGAAATCAGGAAATGGCAGATGTGTTAAACAAATATTTTGTAGCTGTCTTCATCAGAAGACACAAAAAGCATACCAAAAATAGTGGGGAACCAAGGGGTAAACGAGAGCGAGGAACTTAAAACAATTAATATCACTACGGAAAAAGTACTGGACAAACTAATGGGACGAAAAGCCGACAAATCCCCTGGGCCTGATGGCCTACATCTGAGGGTTCGAAAAGAGGTGCCTTGTAGCATCAGCGTTCTGGCCATCTTTATGAATCATGCTCTAAATCCAATGCCCCTAAGAAAGAAATGTACTGTTTGGCAAGTTTGTGGGGAGCAGCTTAGAGAACAGGACTGACTGGCAGGAGTTGAGAGCCAGGCTAACTTGGCCGAGGTGCATTCATAGGCAAACGGACATTTCACACTGACCGACTGGGTGGAAGGGAACCCAGGCCGATTGGCGTCATCACCATTTAACATGATTACTGGGAACAATCGCCCGAGAGGTAACTCGGAGACACTCGGTCTCCTGGTGGAAGGCGGGAGATGGCCTGCAAGAGAGGAGCCTGTTAAGCCAGCAGGAAACGACAGACACCCAGTGATCAGCTCCCGTTGTCTCTCCAGGTGCAAGGCCTGGGAAACAGGAGAACAAAACAGCATTTTTCACAAGGATTTCGAAGGTTATGAGCCGCTCCAGGCCACGGGGAGAGTCCAGACAGATCACCCGAGCGAACACATGGGCTCTGCTCGCCTCGGCATCAATCCACAGCGAGTCTCCAGAGCGAGGCTCTGCTCGATTCGACGGACGGCCGCCAGGAGCCGAGCGCTGCTCCTCGAAGACGGACCCCGGCTCGAACTGGGACTCGGATACTGCGTCGGAGGTAGTACGGAACCAGGCGGGAGACGCGCGCGGGAAGAAACCGCCAGCGAGACAACGGGGGGGGGGGCACAATCGGGGTGAGCATATTGCCTGATGAGCCCGAGTCTGATCTGCCCTATCGCTCCAGAACTTATAGGAAGAGGTGTGTTTTCGGTGCGTCCGAGAAAAACCACTTGCAGGCTGCAGGGATAGTGGATGCAACCTTCGAAAATTCCCTCGATTCTGGAACGGTCCCAGTGGATTGGAAGGCAGCAAATGTCACCCCGCTCTTCAAGATCGGAGGGAGAGAGATTCAACGGGGGACGGCAGGCCAGTTAGCCTGACGTCGGTCGTCTGGAAAATCCATTACTAAGGAAGTGGTAACAGGGCACTTAGAAAATACGATTGGGCAGAGTCGACGTGGTTTTATGAAAGGGAAATCGTGTTTGACAAATTTATTAGAGTTTTTTGAGGATGTAACGAGCAGGGTGGATAAAGGGGAACCAGTGGATGGAGTATATTGGGATTTTCAAAAGGGCATTCGATAAGGTGCCACATAAAAGGTTGTTACACAAGGTAAGGGCTCATGGGGTTGGGGGTAATATATTAGCATGGGTAGAGGATTAGTTAACGGACAGAAAACAGAGAGTGGGGATAAACGGGTCATTCTCAGGTTGGCAGGCTGTAACTAGTGGGGTACCGCAGGGATCAGTGCTCGGGCCTCAGCTATTTACCATCTATATTAATGACTTAGATGAAGGGACCGAGTGTAATGGATCCAAGTTTGCTGACGATACAAAGCCAGGTGGGAGAGTAAGCTGTGAGGTGGACACAAAGAGTCTGCAAAGGGATATCGACAGGTTAAGTGAGTGGGCAAGAAGGTGGCAGATGGAGTATAATGTGGGGAAATGTGAGGTTATTCACTTTGGTAGGAAGAATAGAAAAACAGAATATTTTTATAAATAGTGAGAAACTATTAAATATTGGTCTTCAGAGGGATTTGGATGTCCTTGTACAAGAAACACAAAAGGTTAGTATGCAGGTACAGCAAGTAATTAGGAAGGCAAATGGTGTGTTGGCCTTTATTGCAAAGGGGGTTGGAGTATAAGAGTAAGGAAGTCTTAGTACAGTTTTGCAGGGCACTGGTGAGATCTCACTTGGGGTACAGTGTACAGTTTTGGTCTCCTTATCTAAGGAAGGATATACTTGCCTTAGAGGCAGTGCAACGAAGGTTCACTAGATTGATTCCTGGGATGAGAGGGTTGTCCTATGAGGAGAGATTGAGTAGAATGGGCCGATACTCTCTGGAGTTTCGAAGAATGAGAGGTGATCTCATTGAAACATATCAGATTCTGAGGGGGCTTGACAGGGTAGATGCTGAGAGGCTGTTTCCCCCCTGGCTGGAGAGTCTAGAACTAGGGGGCATAGTCTCAGGATAAGGGGTCGGACATTCAAGACTGAGATGAGGAGGAATTTCTTCACTCAGAGGGTGGTGAATCTTTGGAATTCTCTACCCCAGAGGGCTGTGGATGCTCAGTCGTTGAGGATATTCAAGGCTGAGATCGATGGATTTTGGGACTCTGGTGGAATCAAGGGATATGGGGATCAGACGGGAAAGTGGAGTTGAGGTCGAAGATCAGCCATGATCTGATAGAATGGCGGAGCAGGCTCGAGGGGCCGAATGGCCGACTCCTGCTCCTATTCCTTTTGTTCTTAAAACAGTGCAAGCCTGTTCAGCCATTGCTCAAAAGTCTGATTAAATGCGATTAGCGTGAAGCGATTCCAAGGGAGAAAACAGAATTTGGAAGCAAATCCAGAGGGCTTCTGTGGAATACTGGTTTTGTTTCTTGGACTAAAATGCCTCCAGCTCGAGAACCACGACTGTACTGTCTGAGGGAGGGGGCAACCCAGATCGGTACGGTCTGGGGGTCTCGAGGAACCTCTCTCAGCTCTTCTGATCAGTGGGGCTCGGTCCCACACCCCTCCCCCACACCATCCTCTCCCGAGCTCGGACAGGCAGAAATACAGGTTCCACAGATTTAGACAAGGAAGTTCCGGATACTACAGCCGCTCTCAACCAGTCCAGCAGCAGTTCAAATCACAACAGCTCGGTCACGGGGAGCTCGTGAGCAAAAGAGAGCGAGAAAGAGAAAGTACAAACCCTCCGACAGTCCAGCACTGCACAGCCCGGCATCCAGGTCAGTAACTCTGGTCCACCCAGGGCAGTGAGTCTGGAACAGTACAGCCCCTCCTACAGTACACCCAGGACAGTGAGTCTGGTACAGTACAGCCCCTCCTACAGCACACCCAGGACAGTGAGTCTGGTACAGCACAGCCCCTCCAACAGCACACCCAGGACAGTGAGTCTGGTACAGTACAGCCCCTCCTACAGTACACCCAGGACAGTGAGTCTGGTACAGTACAGCCCCTCCTACAGTACACCCAGGACAGTGAGTCTGGTACAGTACAGCCCCTCCTACAGTACACCCAGGACAGTGAGTCTGGTACAGTACAGCCCCTCCTACAGTACACCCAGGACAGTGAGTCTGGTACAGTACAGTCCCTCCTACAGTACACCCAGGACAGTGAGTCTGGTACAGTACAGTCCCTCCTACAGTACACCCAGGACAGTGAGTCTGGTACAGTACAGACCCTCCTACAGTACACCCAGGACAGTGAGTCTGGTACAGTACAGTCCCTCCTACAGTACACCCAGGACAGTGAGTCTGGTACAGTACAGTCCCTCCTACAGTACACCCAGGACAGTGAGTCTGGTACAGTACAGCCCCTCCTACAGTACACGCAGGACAGTGAGTCTGGTACAGTACAGTCCCTCCTACAGTACACCCAGGACAGTGAGTCTGATACAGTACAGCCCCGCCTCTGGTCCACCCAGGACAGTGAGTCTGGTACAGTACAGCCCCTCCTACAGTACACCCAGGACAGTGAGTCTGGTACAGTACAGCCCCTCCTACAGTACACCCAGGACAGTGAGTCTGGTACAGTACAGTCCCTCCTACAGTACACCCAGGACAGTGAGTCTGGTACAGTACAGCCCCTCCTACAGTACACCCAGGACAGTGAGTCTGGTACAGTACAGCCCCTCCTACAGTACACCCAGGACAGTGAGTCTGGTACAGTACAGCCCCTCCTACAGTACACCCAGGACAGTGAGTCTGGTACAGTACAGACCCTCGTACAGTACACCCAGGACAGTGAGTCTGGTACAGTACAGTCCCTCCTACAGTACACCCAGGACAGTGAGTCTGGTACAGTACAGACCCTCCTACAGTACACCCAGGACAGTGAGTCTGGTACAGTCCAGTCCCTCCTACAGTACACCCAGGACAGTGAGTCTGGTACAGTACAGTCCCTCCTACAGTACACCCAGGACAGTGAGTCTGGTACAGTACAGACCCTCCTACAGTACACCCAGGACAGTGAGTCTGGTACAGTACAGCCCCTCCTACAGTACACCCAGGACAGTGAGTCTGGTACAGTACAGTCCCTCTGGTCCACCCAGGACAGTGAGTCTGGTACAGTACAGTCCCTCCTACAGTACACCCAGGACAGTGAGTCTGGTACAGTACAGCCCCTCCGACAGGACACCCAGGGCAGTGAGTCTGGTACAGTACAGCCCCTCCTACAGTACACCCAGGACAGTGAGTCTGGTACAGTACAGCCCCTCCTCTGGTCCACCCAGGACAGTGAGTCTGGTACAGTACAGCCCCTCCTCTGGTCCACCCAGGACAGTGAGTCTGGTACAGTACAGCCCCTCCTACAGTACACCCAGGACAGTGAGTCTGGTACAGTACAGCCCCTCCTACAGTAAACCCAGGACAGTGAGTCTGGTACAGTACAGCCCCTCCTCTGGTCCACCCAGGGCAGTGAGTCTGGTACAGTACAGTCCCTCCTACAGTACACCCAGGACAGAGAGTCTGGTACAGTACAGTCCCTCCTACAGTACACCCAGGACAGTGAGTCTGGTGCAGTACAGTCCCTCCTACAGTACACCCAGGACATTGCGTCTGGTACAGTACAGCCCCTCCTACAGTACACCCAGGACAGTGAGTCTGGTACAGTACAGCCCCTCCTACAGTACACCCAGGACAGTGAGTCTGGTACAGTACAGCCCCGCCTCTGGTCCACCCAGGACAGTGAGTCTGGTACAGTACAGCCCCGCCTCTGGTCCACCCAGGGCAGTGAGTCTGGTACAGTACAGCCCCTCCTACAGTACACCCAGGACAGTGAGTCTGGTACAGTACAGCCCCTCCTCTGGTCCACCCAGGACAGTGAGTCTGGTACAGTACAGCCCCTCCTACAGTACACCCAGGACAGTGAGTCTGGTACAGTACAGTCCCTCCTACAGTACACCCAGGGCAGTGAGTCTGGTACAGTACAGCCCCTCCTACAGTACACCCAGGACAGAGAGTCTGGTACAGTACAGACCCTCCTACAGTACACCCAGGACAGTGAGTCTGGTACAGTACAGTCCCTCCTACAGGACACCCAGGACAGTGAGTCTGGTACAGTACAGCCCCTCCTACAGTACACCCAGGACAGTGAGTCTGGTACAGTACAGCCCCTCCTACAGTAAACCCAGGACAGTGAGTCTGGTACAGTACAGCCCCTCCTCTGGTCCACCCAGGGCAGTGAGTCTGGTACAGTACAGTCCCTCCTACAGTACACCCAGGACAGTGAGTCTGGTACAGTACAGTCCCTCCTACAGTACACCCAGGACAGTGAGTCTGGTGCAGTACAGTCCCTCCTACAGTACACCCAGGACAGTGCGTCTGGTACAGTACAGCCCCTCCTACAGTACACCCAGGACAGTGAGTCTGGTACAGTACAACCCCGCCTCTGGTCCACCCAGGACAGTGAGTCTGGTACAGTACAGCCCCGCCTCTGGTCCACCCAGGACAGTGAGTCTGGTACAGTACAGCCCCTCCTACAGTACACCCAGGACAGTGAGTCTGGTACAGTAGTCCCTCCTACAGTACACCCAGGACAGTGAGTCTGGTACAGTACAGCCCCTCCTACAGTACACCCAGGACAGTGAGTCTGGTACACTACAGTCCCTCCTACAGTACACCCAGGGCAGTGAGTCTGGTACAGTACAGCCCCTCCTACAGTACACCCAGGACAGAGAGTCTGGTACAGTACAGTCCCTCCTACAGTACACCCAGGACAGTGAGTCTGGTACAGTACAGTCCCTCCTACAGTACACCCAGGGCAGTGAGTCTGGTACAGTACAGTCCCTCCTACAGTACACCCAGGGCAGTGAGTCTGGTACAGTACAGACCCTCCTACAGTACACCCAGGACAGAGAGTCTGGTACAGTACAGTCCCTCATACAGTACACCCAGGACTGTGATGCTGGTACAGTACAGCCCCTCCTACAGGACACCCAGGACAGAGAGTCTGGTACAGTACAGCCCCTCCTACAGTACACCCAGGACAGTGAGTCTGGTACAGAACAGACCCTCCAACAGTACACCCAGGACAGTGAGTCTGGTACAGTACAGTCCCTCCTACAGGACACCCAGGACAGTGAGTCTGGTACAGTACAGCCCCTCCTACAGTACACCCAGGACACTGAGTCTGGTACAGTACAGTCCCTCCTACAGTACACCCAGGACAGTGAGTCTGGTACAGTACAGACCCTCCAACAGTACACCCAGGACAGTGAGTCTGGTACAGTACAGTCCCTCCTACAGGACACCCAGGACAGTGAGTCTGGTACAGTACAGCCCCTCCTACAGTACACCCAGGACACTGAGTCTGGTACAGTACAGTCCCTCCTACAGTACACCCAGGACAGTGAGTCTGGTACAGTACAGACCCTCCAACAGTACACCCAGGACAGTGAGTCTGGTACAGTACAGTCCCTCCTACAGTACACCCAGGACAGTGAGTCTGGTACAGTGCAGTCCCTCCTACAGGACACCCAGGACAGTGAGTCTGGTACAGTACAGCCCCTCCTACAGTACACCCAGGACAGTGAGTCTGGTACAGTACAGCCCCTCCTACAGTACACCCAGGACAGAGAGTCTGGTACAGTACAGACCCTCCTACAGTACACCCAGGACAGTGAGTCTGGTACAGTACAGCCCCTCCTCTGGTCCACCCAGGGCAGTGAGTCTGGTACAGTACAGCCCCTCCGACAGTACACCCAGAACAGTGAGTCTGGTCCAGTACAGCCCCTCCTACAGTACACCCAGGACAGTGAGTCTGGTACAGTACAGTCCCTCCTACAGGACACCCAGGACAGTGAGTCTGGTACAGTACAGCCCCTCCTACAGTACACCCAGGACAGAGAGTCTGGTACAGTACAGACCCTCCTACAGTACACCCAGGACAGTGAGTCTGGTACAGTACAGCCCCTCCTCTGGTCCACCCAGGGCAGTGAGTCTGGTACAGTACAGCCCCTCCGACAGTACACCCAGAACAGTGAGTCTGGTACAGTACAGCCCCTCCTACAGTACACCCAGGACAGTGAGTCTGGTACAGTACAGACCCTCCAACAGTACACCCAGGACAGTGAGTCTGGTACAGTACAGTCCCTCCTACAGTACACCCAGGACAGTGAGTCTGGTACAGTACAGTCCCTCCTACAGGACACCCAGGACAGTGAGTCTGGTACAGTACAGCCCCTCCTACAGTACACCCAGGACAGTGAGTCTGGTACAGTACAGCCCCTCCTACAGTACACCCAGGACAGAGAGTCTGGTACAGTACAGACCCTCCTACAGTACACCCAGGACAGTGAGTCTGGTACAGTACAGCCCCTCCTCTGGTCCACCCAGGGCAGTGAGTCTGGTACAGTACAGCCCCTCCGACAGTACACCCAGAACAGTGAGTCTGGTCCAGTACAGCCCCTCCTACAGTACACCCAGGACAGTGAGTCTGGTACAGTACAGTCCCTCCTACAGTACACCCAGGACAGTGAGTCTGGTACAGTACAGCCCCTCCTACAGTACACCCAGGACAGTGAGTCTGGTACAGTACAGCCCCTCCTCTGGTCCACCCAGGACAGTGAGTCTGGTACAGTACAGTCCCTCCTACAGTACACCCAGGACAGTGAGTCTGGTACAGTACAGTCCCTCCTGCAGTACACCCAGGACAGTGAGTCTGGTACAGTACAGTCCCTCCGACAGTACACCCAGGACAGTGAGTCTGGTACAGTACAGCCCCTCCTACAGTACACCCAGGACAGTGAGTCTGGTACAGTACAGCCCCTCCTCTGGTCCACCCAGGACAGTGAGTCTGGTACAGTACAGTCCCTCCTACAGTACACCCAGGACAGTGAGTCTGGTACAGTACAGTCCCTCCTGCAGTACACCCAGGACAGTGAGTCTGGTACAGTACAGTCCCTCCGACAGTACACCCAGGACAGTGAGTCTGGTACAGTACAGTCCCTCCTGCAGTACACCCAGGACAGTGAGTCTGGTACAGTACAGCCCCTCCTACAGTACACCCAGGACAGTGAGTCTGGTACAGTACAGTCCCTCCTACAGTACACCCAGGACAGTGAGTCTGGTACAGTACAGTCCCTCCTACAGTACACTCAGGACAGTGAGTCTGGTACAGTACAGCCCCTCCGACAGTACACCCAGGACAGTGAGTCTGGTACAGTACAGCCCCTCCTACAGTACACCCAGGACAGTGAGTCTGGTACAGTACAGCCCCGCCTCTGGTCCACCCAGGACAGTGAGTCTGGTACAGTACAGCCCCTCCTACAGTACACCCAGGACAGTGAGTCTGGTACAGTAGTCCCTCCTACAGTACACCCAGGACAGTGAGTCTGGTACAGTACAGCCCCTCCTACAGTACACCCAGGACAGTGAGTCTGGTACACTACAGTCCCTCCTACAGTACACCCAGGGCAGTGAGTCTGGTACAGTACAGCCCCTCCTACAGTACACCCAGGACAGAGAGTCTGGTACAGTACAGTCCCTCCTACAGTACACCCAGGACAGTGAGTCTGGTACAGTACAGTCCCTCCTACAGTACACCCAGGGCAGTGAGTCTGGTACAGTACAGTCCCTCCTACAGTACACCCAGGGCAGTGAGTCTGGTACAGTACAGACCCTCCTACAGTACACCCAGGACAGAGAGTCTGGTACAGTACAGTCCCTCCTACAGTACACCCAGGACAGTGATGCTGGTACAGTACAGCCCCTCCTACAGGACACCCAGGACAGAGAGTCTGGTACAGTACAGCCCCTCCTACAGTACACCCAGGACAGTGAGTCTGGTACAGAACAGACCCTCCAACAGTACACCCAGGACAGTGAGTCTGGTACAGTACAGTCCCTCCTACAGGACACCCAGGACAGTGAGTCTGGTACAGTACAGCCCCTCCTACAGTACACCCAGGACACTGAGTCTGGTACAGTACAGTCCCTCCTACAGTACACCCAGGACAGTGAGTCTGGTACAGTACAGACCCTCCAACAGTACACCCAGGACAGTGAGTCTGGTACAGTACAGTCCCTCCGACAGGACACCCAGGACAGTGAGTCTGGTACAGTACAGCCCCTCCTACAGTACACCCAGGACACTGAGTCTGGTACAGTACAGTCCCTCCTACAGTACACCCAGGACAGTGAGTCTGGTACAGTACAGACCCTCCAACAGTACACCCAGGACAGTGAGTCTGGTACAGTACAGTCCCTCCTACAGTACACCCAGGACAGTGAGTCTGGTACAGTACAGTCCCTCCTACAGGACACCCAGGACAGTGAGTCTGGTACAGTACAGCCCCTCCTACAGTACACCCAGGACAGTGAGTCTGGTACAGTACAGCCCCTCCTACAGTACACCCAGGACAGAGAGTCTGGTACAGTACAGACCCTCCTACAGTACACCCAGGACAGTGAGTCTGGTACAGTACAGCCCCTCCTCTGGTCCACCCAGGGCAGTGAGTCTGGTACAGTACAGCCCCTCCGACAGTACACCCAGGACAGTGAGTCTGGTCCAGTACAGCCCCTCCTACAGTACACCCAGGACAGTGAGTCTGGTACAGTACAGTCCCTCCTACAGTACACCCAGGACAGTGAGTCTGGTACAGTACAGCCCCTCCTACAGTACACCCAGGACAGTGAGTCTGGTACAGTACAGCCCCTCCTCTGGTCCACCCAGGACAGTGAGTCTGGTACAGTACAGTCCCTCCTACAGTACACCCAGGACAGTGAGTCTGGTACAGTACAGTCCCTCCTGCAGTACACCCAGGACAGTGAGTCTGGTACAGTACAGTCCCTCCGACAGTACACCCAGGACAGTGAGTCTGGTACAGTACAGCCCCTCCTACAGTACACCCAGGACAGTGAGTCTGGTACAGTACAGCCCCTCCTCTGGTCCACCCAGGACAGTGAGTCTGGTACAGTACAGTCCCTCCTACAGTACACCCAGGACAGTGAGTCTGGTACAGTACAGTCCCTCCTGCAGTACACCCAGGACAGTGAGTCTGGTACAGTACAGTCCCTCCGACAGTACACCCAGGACAGTGAGTCTGGTACAGTACAGTCCCTCCTGCAGTACACCCAGGACAGTGAGTCTGGTACAGTACAGCCCCTCCTACAGTACACCCAGGACAGTGAGTCTGGTACAGTAGTCCCTCCTACAGTACACCCAGGACAGTGAGTCTGGTACAGTACAGTCCCTCCTACAGTACACTCAGGACAGTGAGTCTGGTACAGTACAGCCCCTCCTCTGGTCCACCCAGGACAGTGAGTCTGGTACAGTACAGCCCCTCCTCTGGTCCACCCAGGACAGTGAGTCTGGTACAGTACAGCCCCTCCTACAGTACACCCAGGACAGTGAGTCTGGTACAGTAGTCCCTCCTACAGTACACCCAGGACAGTGAGTCTGGTACAGTACAGCCCTCCTACAGTACACCCAGGACAGTGAGTCTGGTACAGTACAGCCCCTCCTACAGTACACCCAGGACAGTGAGTCTGGTACAGTACAGCCCCTCCTACAGTAGACCCAGGACAGTGAGTCTGGTACAGTACAGCCCCTCCTACAGTACACCCAGGACAGAGAGTCTGGTACAGTACAGCCCCTCCTCTGGTCCACCCAGGACAGTGAGTCTGGTACAGTACAGCCCCTCCTCTGGTCCACCCAGGACAGTGAGTCTGGTACAGTACAGCCCCTCCTACAGTACACCCAGGACAGTGAGTCTGGTACAGTACAGTCTCTCCTACAGTACACCCAGGACAGTGAGTCTGTTACAATGGTCCCTCCTACAGTACACCCAGGACAGTGAGTCTGGTACAGTACAGCCCCTCCTCTGGTCCACCCAGGACAGTGAGTCTGGTACAGTACAGCCCCTCCTCTGGTCCACCCAGGACAGTGAGTCTGGTACAGTACAGCCCCTCCTCTGGTCCACCCAGGACAGTGCCCTCAGGCGGATGTAAAAGATCCCTCGACTACCACTGGAAGAGCAAGGGCGTTCTCCCCGGTGTCCTGGGCAATATTTATCCCTCGAACAACATCACTAAAAAAACAGGTGATCTGGTCATTTATCACATTGCTGTCTGTGGGATCTTGCTGTGTGTAAATTGGCTGCCATTTTACCTACAGTGTAACAGTGACCCCACTCCAAATAAACTAATTCATCGGCTGCTCTGCTCTTTGGGACGCCCTGAGGCGCGATAAAATGCCAAGTTCTTGCCCTTGCCTCACAGCCTCCCACACCGGCCAGCTACGGCATCTGGGGCTTTCCGGGTTGCCGAGAGAGCTCACAAGACGGATTTTGAAACTCCACAATGGAATTTACAAACTGAAACCACCGCACACATCTGGTGCCAAGGGAAACACTGCAGGCTGAACCATCCGACAGACACTTCACTGTGGAAGGGGATGGGGCAACGACGCCAGGCACCTTTCGAAAATAACCTCAAGCCCACCTTGTGTCGCACTGGTTTCCCCATTCACCCCATCGCCCCCTGTGCCCCCCTCTCTCTGAAAGATCTCTCCCCTCAGTCCCATTCCCCCTTTCCCCATTCACCCCATCACCCCCTGTGCCCCCCTCTCTCTGAACGATCTCTCCCCTCAGTCCCATTCCCCCTTTCCCCATTCACCCCATCACCCCCTGTGCCCTCTCTCTCTGAACGATCTCTCCCCTCAGTCCCATTCCCCCTTTCCCCATTCACCCCATCGCCCCCTGTGCCCTCTCTCTGAAAGATCTCTCCCCTCAGTCCCATTCCCCCCTTTCCCCATTCACCCCATCACCCCCTGTGCCCTCTCTCTCTGAACGATCTCTCCCCTCAGTCCCATTCCCCATTTCCCCATTCACCCCGTGCCCCCTCTCTCTGAACGATCTCTCCCCTCAGTCCCATTCCCCCCTTTCCCCATTCACCCCATCACCCCCTGTGCCCTCTCTCTGAAAGATCTCTCCCCTCAGTCCCATTCCCCCTTCACCCCATCGCCCCCCGTGCCCCCTCTCTCTGAAAGATCTCTCCCCTCACTCCCATTCCCCATTTCCTCATTCACCCCATCGCCCCCTGTGCCCCCTCTCTCTGAAAGATCTCTCCCCTCAGTCCCATTCCCCATTCACCCCGTCGCCCCCTGTACCCCCCTCTCTCTGAAAGATCTCTCCCCTCAGTCCCATTCCCCATTTCCTCATTCACCCCATCGCCCCCTGTGCCCCCTCTCTCTGAAAGATCTCTCCCCTCAGTCCCATTCCCCCTTCACCCCATCGCCCCCTGTGCCCCCTCTCTGAAAGATCTCTCCCCTCAGTCCCATTCCCCCTTCACCCCATCGCCCCCTGTGCCCCCTCTCTGAAAGATCTCTCCCCTCAGTCCCATTCCCCCCTTTCCCCATTCACCCCATCGCCCCCCCCACCCCCTCTCTCTGAAAGATCTCTCCCCTCAGTCCCATTCCCCCTTTCCCCATTCACCCCATCGCCCCCTGTGCCCCCTCTCTCTGAAAGATCTCTCCCCTCAGTCCCATTCCCCCATTCACCCCATCGCCCCCTGTGCCCCCTCTCTCTGAAAGATCTCTCCCCTCAGTCCCATTCCCCCTTTCCCCATTCACCCCATCACCCCCCGTGCCCTCTCTCTCTGAAAGATCTCTCCCCTCAGTCCCATTCCCCCTTTCCTCATTCACCCCATCGCCCCCTGTGCCCCCTCTCTCTGAAAGATCTCTCCCCTCAGTCCCATTCCCCCTTTCCCCATTCACCCCATCACCCCCTGTGCCCCCTCTCTCTGAAAGATCTCCCCTCAGTCCCATTCCCCCTTTCCTCATTCACCCCATCGCCCCCTGTGCCCCCTCTCTCTGAAAGATCTCTCCCCTCAGTCCCATTCCCCCTTTCCTCATTCACCCCATCGCCCCCTGTGCCCCCTCTCTCTGAAAGATCTCTCCCCTCAGTCCCATTCCCCCTTTCCTCATTCACCCCATCGCCCCCCTGTACCCCCTCTCTCTGAAAGATCTCTCCCCTCACTCCCATTCCCCCTTTCCTCATTCACCCCATCGCCCCCTGTGCCCCTCTCTCTGAAAGATCTCTCCCCTCAGTCCCATTCCCCCTTTCCTCATTCACCCCATCGCCCCCTGTGCCCCCTCTCTCTGAACGATCCGTCCCCTCAGTCCCATTCCCCCTTTCCTCATTCACCCCATCGCCCCCTGTGCCCCCTCTCTCTGAAAGATCTCTCCCCTCAGTCCCATTCCCCCTTTCCTCATTCACCCCATCGCCCCCTGTGCCCCCTCTCTCTGAACGATCTCCCCCCCTCAGTCCCATTCCCCCTTTACCCCATCGCCCCCTGTGCCCCCTCTCTCTGAAAGATCTCTCCCCTCAGTCCCATTCCCCCTTTCCTCATTCACCCCATCGCCCCCTGTGCCCCCTCTCTCTGAACGATCTCCCCCCCTCAGTCCCATTCCCCCTTTCCCCATTCACCCCATCGCCCCCTGTGCCCCCTCTCTGAACGATCTCTCCCCTCAGTCCCATTCCCCATTCACCCCATCGCCCCCTGCGTCCCCTCTCTCTGAATGATCTCTCCCCTCAGTCCCATTCACCCCATCGCCCCCTGTGCCCTCTCTCTGAAAGATCTCTCCCCTCAGTCCCATTCCCCCTTTCCCCATTCACCCCATCGCCCCCTCTCTCTGAAAGATCTCTCCCCTCAGTCCCATTCCCCCTTTCCCCATTCACCCCATCGCCCCCCATGCCCTCTCTCTGAATGATCTCTCCCCTCAGTCCCATTCCCCATTCACCCCATCGCCCCCTGCGTCCCCTCTCTCTGAATGATCACTCCCCTCAGTCCCATTCCCCATTCACCCCATCGCCCCCTGTGCCCCCTCTCTCTGAAAGATCTCTCCCCTCAGTCCCATTCCCCCTTTCCCCATTCCCATCGCCCCGTGCCCCTCTCTCTGAAAGATCTCTCCCCTCAGTCCCATTCCCCCTTTCCCCCCATCGCCCTCTCTCTGAAAGATCTCTCCCCTCACTCCCATTCCCCATTTCCCCCCATCGCCCTCTCTCTGAAAGATCTCTCCCCTCACTCCCATTCCCCATATCGCCCTCTCTCTGAAAGATCTCTCCCCTCACTCCCATTCCCCCTTTCCCCCCCATCGCCCCCTCTCTCTGAAAGATCTCTCCCCTCAGTCCCATTCCCCCCCCATCGCCCCCTGTAATTTCAGGGCTCGGGTCGGGGGAACACCGAGGGAAGCCTGACGACCTCGGGGAAGAGAGGCAGTCGGACGGACAATCTCAAATCTCAACGACAGGAGGTGGGGGTGGAGGGGTGGAAAGAGGGGTTTAAGGAGACAGACGGTAGCAGAGGAGAGAAGCCGAGGGGAATATCCTGGACCGCCCCGGAGCAGCGAGTGGTTTTGGCGGAGGAGAGCAGGGGCCCGACAGCACGCGGGGTGTAACGGTAAACGAAAAGACGACAACAGCTCGCAGCAAACAACTTCCAGCTCCATTAGTGCCCGTCACATGGAGGGCACTCCGCCTTTCGAGGGGGAAACAGATGGTGGAAGATTAAGGCGAGGGAGGGGAGGGGCAGGGAATTGAGTCCACGGTCGCCGACAGAGGCTCCCAAAGGAAGAGAAATAAGCCCGAGGAAAAGTGACTTTGGGAGGGAGTTCAGAAGACGGCCGTTCGGCCCCTCGAGACCGTGCCAGCTCTGTGAAAGTGCTCTCCAATTAGTCCCACTCCCCTGCTCTTTCCGCATAGTCCTGATAAATCTTTTCCCCTTCGAGTATTTATCCAATTCCCCTTTTGAAAGTTATTATTGAATCTGCTCCCTTTCAGGCCGTGAATTCCAGATCATCACAACTCGCTGCGTTAAATAAACGTCTCCTCATCTCCCCCTCTGGCTCTTTCCCCGATCGCCTTAAATCCGTGTCCTCTGGTCACCGACCCTCCTGCCCACTGGAAACAGTCTCCTTATTTACTCTCTCAAAACCCCTTCCTGATTTTGAACCCCTCGATCAAATCTCCTCCTTAACCTTCTCTTCTCTGAGGGGAACGACCCCAGATTCTCCAGTCTCTCCCACGTAACTGAGGTCCCTCATCCCCGGGACCATTCTGGTAAATCTCCTCTGCACCCTCTCCGAGGCCTGGACATCTTTCCTAAAGTGCAGGGCCCAGAATTGGGACCCAATACTCCAGCTGAGGCCCGACCAGTGTTTTATAAAGGGGTTAGTATAACTCCCTTGCTTTTTGTACTCGATGCCTCGATTAATAAAGCCCAGGGTCCCTTATGCTTTTTTTTTTAAAAAACAGCCTTCTCAACCTGTCCTGCCACCTTCGAAGATTTGTGTACAAACACCCCCAGGTCTCTGTTCCTGCACCCCCCTTTAAAATTGTCTCCTTTAATTTATATTGCCTCTCCTCATTCTTCCTACCAAAATGTGTCACTTCACACTTCTCTGTGTTAAATTCCATCTGCCATGTGTCTGCCCATTTCACCAGTCTGTCTCTGTCCTCCTGAAGTCTGTTACTATCCTCCTCGTTGTTTACTACAATCCCGAGTTTCGTGTCATCTGCAAGCTTCGAGATTACACCTCGCACACCCAAGTCGAGGTCATCAACGTATATCAAGAAGATCGGTGGTCCTAACACCGAACCCTGGGGGACGCCACCGTGTGCGACTCCCTCCAGTTGGAAAGAGAGGAGCAGTTCAAGGATCGGGCCGTGAGGGGTGGAGAAGAGGTAGCAAGATGCAAGATCGGGAGTTGGAGGGAGCAAGTGGGGGGAACAGTCAGGGATCCGGAGCCACTGGCAGTGGGGGGGGAAATCAGCTCGGATCCAGAAGTAACGGGCGAGACTCGCCCCCAAAACAGGAAAAAGACCTGCATTTCTATAGCGGCTTTCACAACCTCAGGATGTCCCAAAGCACTTGATAGCCAACAGAGTACATTTTGAAGTATAGTACTCGCTGTTGTAATGTGAGAAACGCGGCCGCCGATTTGCGCACAGCAAGATCCCACAATCTGCAATGTGATAAATGACCAGATCGTCTGGGTTTTTTTTTTCCAGAAAAAAGTGACGCAGGTCCGGGGATGAGCATCAGCCCCAGGACACTGGGGAGAACTCCCCCCCCCGCTCTCCTTCGAAACAGTGGCCGCGGGATCTTTTACTGCCAACCGAGGGGGAAGACGGGGGTCCTCGGTTTAACGTCTCATCCGAAAGACGGCACCTCCGACAGTGCAGCACTCCCTCGGTACTGGGACCGGGGAGTGTGGGCCTGGATTATGGGGCTTGAGTCCAAGAGTATATCCATCTCCCTCCGACAGTGCAGCACTCCCTCAGTACTGGGACCGGGGAGTGTGGGCCTGGATTATGGGGCTCAGGTCCTAGAGTATATCCATCTACCTCCGACAGTGCAGCACTCCCTCAGTACTGGGACCGGGGAGTGTGGGCCTGGATTATGGGGCTCGAGTCCTAGAGTATATCCATCTCCCTCCGACAGTGCAGCACTCCCTCAGTACTGGCACCGGGGAGTGTGGGCCTGGATTATGGGGCTCGAGTCCTCGAGTATATCCATCTCCCTCCGACAGTGCAGCACTCCCTCAGTACTGGGACCGGGGAGTGTGGGCCTGGATTATGGGGCTCAGGTCCTAGAGTATATCCATCTACCTCCGACAGTGCAGCACTCCCTCAGTACTGGCACCGGGGAGTGTGGGCCTGGATTATGGGGCTCGAGTCCTAGAGTATATCCATCTACCTCCGACAGTGCAGCACTCCCTCAGTACTGGGACCGGGGAGTGTGGGCCTGGATTATGGGGCTCGAGTCCTAGAGTATATCCATCTACCTCCGACAGTGCAGCACTCCCTCAGTACTGGGACCGGGGAGTGTGGGCCTGGATTATGGGGCTCGAGTCCTAGAGTATATCCATCTACCTCCGACAGTGCGGCACTCCCTCAGTACTGGGACTGGGGAGTGTGGGCCTGGATTATGGGGCTCGAGTCCTAGAGTATATCCATCTACCTCCGACAGTGCAGCACTCCCTCAGTACTGGGACTGGGGAGTGTGGGCCTGGATTGTGGGGCTCGAGTCCTAGAGTATATCCATCTCCCTCCGACAGTGCGGCACTCCCTCAGTACTGGGACCGGGGAGTGTGGGCCTGGATTATGGGGCTTGAGTCCAAGAGTATATCCATCTCCCTCCGACAGTGCAGCACTCCCTCAGTACTGGGACCGGGGAGTGTGGGCCTGGATTATGGGGCTCGAGTCCTAGAGTATATCCATCTCCCTCCGACAGTGCAGCACTCCCTCAGTACTGGGACCGGGGAGTGTGGGCCTGGATTACGGGGCTCGAGTCCTAGAGTATATCCATCTCCCTCCGACAGTGCAGCACTCCCTCAGTACTGGGACCGGGGAGTGTGGGCCTGGATTATGGGGCTCGAGTCCCAGAGTATATCCATCTCCCTCCGACAGTGCAGCACTCCCTCAGTACTGGGACCGGGGGAGTGTGGGCCTGGATTATGGGGCTCGAGTCCTAGAGTATATCCATCTCCCTCCGACAGTGCGGCACTCCCTCAGTACTGGGACTGGGGAGTGTGGGCCTGGATTATGGGGCTCGAGTCCTAGAGTATATCCATCTACCTCCGACAGTGCAGCACTCCCTCAGTACTGGGACTGGGGAGTGTGGGCCTGGATTGTGGGGCTCGAGTCCTAGAGTATATCCATCTCCCTCCGACAGTGCAGCACTCCCTCAGTACTGGGACCGGGGAGTGTGGGCCTGGATTATGGGGCTCGAGTCCTAGAGTATATCCATCTCCCTCCGACAGTGCAGCACTCCCTCAGTACTGGGACCGGGGAGTGTGGGCCTGGATTACGGGGCTCGAGTCCTAGAGTATATCCATCTCCCTCCGACAGTGCAGCACTCCCTCAGTACTGGGACCGGGGAGTGTGGGCCTGGATTATGGGGCTCGAGTCCCAGAGTATATCCATCTCCCTCCGACAGTGCAGCACTCCCTCAGTACTGGGACCGGGGGAGTGTGGGCCTGGATTATGGGGCTCGAGTCCTAGAGTATATCCATCTCCCTCCGACAGTGCAGCACTCCCTCAGTACTGGCATAGGGGAGTGTGGGCCTGGATTATGGGGCTCGAGTCCTAGAGTATATCCATCTACCTCCGACAGTGCGGCACTCCCTCAGTACTGGGACCGGGGAGTGTGGGCCTGGATTATGGGGCTCGAGTCCTCGAGTATATCCATCTACCTCCGACAGTGCGGCACTCCCTCAGTACTGGGACCGGGGAGTGTGGGCCTGGATTATGGGGCACGAGTCCTAGAGTATATCCATCTCCCTCCGACAGTGCAGCACTCCCTCAGTACTGGGACCGGGGAGTGTGGGCCTGGATTATGGGGCTCGAGTCCTAGAGTATATCCATCTCCCTCCGACAGTGCGGCACTCCCTCAGTACTGGGACCGGGGAGTGTGGGCCTGGATTATGGGGCTCGAGTCCTAGAGTATATCCATCTCCCTCCGACAGTGCGGCACTCCCTCAGTACTGGGACCCTTTTCTTTGGCCAACTCAGCACAGGCCCCGAATTGAGCCTCGGATTTTTCTGGTCTGAGCTCCCCGGGTTCGCTGTGGGTAGGCAATCAGGCCTCCTGGGCCGTCCGCAAGCAGGACAATGTTCATCTGCTTGATCGGCAGCCCGCCCAGCGCCTTAAACACGCACATGCCCTTCACCGGCGCACCGTGGCTGCAGTGTGGACCATCCACAGGATGCACTGCAGCAACTCGCCAAGGCTTCTTCGACAGCACCTCCCAAACCCGCGACCTCTACCACCTAGAAGGACAAGGGCAGCAGGCACATGGGAACAACACCACCTGCATGTTCCCCTCCAAGTCACACACCATCCCGACTTGGAAATATATCGCCGTTCCTTCATCGTCGCTGGGTCAAAATCCTGGAACTCCCTTCCTAACAGCACTGTGGGAGAACCTTCACCACACGGACTGCAGCGGTTCAAGGCGGCGGCTCACCACCACCTTCTCAAGGGGCAATTAGGGATGGGCAATAAATGCCGGCCTCGCCAGCGACGCCCACATCCCATGAACGAATTTTAAAAAAAACTTGCGAGCATGGCCTAAGTGCAGAGCGTGAGTCAGTGGGGTTCCCCTGAAGCCTGGAGAGTCTTATCTCAGCTCGCAGCGACACAGAGGGATCTTATCGCAATGGCACCAGACCAGGAGGAGGAGGGAGGGAGGGAGGGAGGGAGGGAGGGAGGGACGAACTCGCATCGACACAGCGACCTTAGGACACCAGGGATAGTCGGAGGGATGGACAGAAAGGAAGAAGAAAAAAAAAATAGAAAAGATTAAAGTAAGAGAGAAAGAAATAAGAACAAACTTGCATTTATTACAGTGCATTTCACGACCATAGGCCATTCAGCCCCTCGAGCCTGTTACTATAGGAACAGGCCATTCAGCCCCTCGAGCCTGTTACTATAGGAACAGACCATTCAGCCCCTCGAGCCTGTTACTATAGGAACAGACCATCCAGCCCCTCGAGCCTGTTACTATCGGAACAGGCCATCCAGCCCCTCGAGCCTGTTACTATCGGAACAGGCCATTCAGCCCCTCGAGCCTGTTGCTATCGGAACAGGCCATTCAGCCCCTCGAGCCTGTTGCTATCGGAACAGGCCATCCAGCCCCTCGAGCCTGTTGCTATCGGAACAGGCCATTCAGCCCCTCGAGCCTGTTGCTATCGGAACAGGCCATTCAGCCCCTCGAGCCTGTTGCTATCGGAACAGGAGGAGGCCCATTCAGCCCCTCGAGCCTGTTACTATCGGAACAGGCCATTCAGCCCCTCGAGCCTGTTACTATCGGAACAGGCCATTCAGCCCCTCGAGCCTGTTACTATCGGAACAGGCCATTCAGCCCCTCGAGCCTGTTACTATCGGAACAGGCCATTCAGCCCCTCGAGCCTGTTACTATCGGAACAGGCCATTCAGCCCCTCGAGCCTGTTACTATCGGAACAGGCCATTCAGCCCCTCGAGCCTGTTACTATCTGAACAGGCCATTCAGCCCCTCGAGCCTGTTACTATCGGAACAGGCCATCTAGCCCCTCGAGCCTGTTCCCCCATTCAATTCGATCCCAGCTGATCTGTACCTCAATCCCATTTACCGGCCTTCGCTCCATATCCCTCGATGCCCTTACCCAACAAATACCCACCGATCTTGGCCTTGAGAATTTCAACTGACCCCCAACATCCACATCAATTTGGGGAGGGAGGGGGAAAGTGTGCTGCAGATTTCAATCCACGGGCTCTTGGTTGGGAGTCCAGTATGAAATCCATTCGGCTACTTTAGCCAATGCACAAGACTCGTATACTGTGGAGCCCTACGCATCCACTCTGAAGTACTTTTGAAGTGTAGTAACTGGCATGCAGCAAAAATGCACAGTAAGATCCCACAACCAGCAATTACATTAAAAAAAAATGATCTGGTCATTTAAGTGATCTAAGTTGAAGGATAAATATTGGCCCCAGGACACCGGGGAGTGTGGGCCTGGATTATGGGGCTCGAGTCCTAGAGTATATCCATCTCCCTCCGACAGTGCAGCACTCCCTCAGTACTGGGACCGGGGAGTGTGGGCCTGGATTATGGGGCTCGAGTCCTAGAGTATATCCATCTCCCTCCGACAGTGCAGCACTCCCTCAGTACTGGGACCGGGGAGTGTGGGCCTGGATTATGGGGCTCGAGTCCTAGAGTATATCCATCTACCTCCGACAGTGCAGCACTCCCTCAGTACTGGGACCGGGGAGTGTGGGCCTGGATTATGGGGCTCGAGTCCTAGAGTATATCCATCTCCCTCCGACAGTGCAGCACTCCCTCAGTACTGGCACCGGGGAGTGTGGGCCTGGATTATGGGGCTCGAGTCTCTGGGGTGGGGGCTCGAACCTATGAGCTTCTAACTCAGAAGCAAGAGAGCTACCCGCTGAGCTAAAGCTGACCTCTCTTATGGATGAAGCATGAATGGTTACAGTCGAAGCTTCCTGACGCTGAGCTGAATGAAACTTTCATTCTGAAAATAAACCAACAATGGGGAAGTCCATTGTCTGGTCTGCCCTGAACTGGCTGGGATGTACTGGAGTGGGATGTCTGGAGCGGCTTGGGGGAAGAGGAGGGAGTTTAAAAAAAAAACAAACCCCGTTGGTTTTCGCGAACCAGAGCTTTCGAACGGACACACACAGGCACAGGGAAAATACCGACTCGCTCGTTGGCGATGCCCCCACAGTCGAACACCCCGCCCGCACTCTGGGTCTTTGGGCGAGGTGTCAGACGGCCTTGTGGGGGAGGCTCTGATCGGGGGGGAGGAAGGCACCTCTCAGAGAGCGAAAAATCACAGAACGATGCAGCAAAGGAGGTCATTCGGCCCATCGCGACGGTGCTGGCTCTTTTGAAAGCACGTCCCAATTAGTCCCACACGTCCCTCCTCCTGCTCTTTCCCCAGAGTCCTGCTAATTTTTCCCCGTTTCAAGCACACGTCCAAATTGCCTTTTCAAAGCTACTACTGAATCTGCTTCGCCCACCCTTCCAGACAGTGTGCCAAAATAAAAACTCTCTCGATCGCTCCCCTCTGGTGGTTCTTCACCGCAGCTTAAGGTCGAGGGATTTCAGCGATACAAAACTCCTGCTGCCCCCCGTATCCTAACTCACACCAAGTCCCGTTCACCCATCACCCCCCGTGCTCGCTGGACCGACACTGGTTCCCAGTCCGGGAACGCCTCGATTTTAAAATTCTCATCCTCCTGTTCAAATCCCTCCATGGCCCTCGCCCCCCCTCCCTATCTCTGCAACCTCCTCCAGCCCCGACAATTCTCATCCTCCTGTTCAAATCCCTCCATGGCCCTCGCCCCCCCTCCCTATCTCTGTAACCTCCTACAACCCTCCAAGATCTCTGCGCTCCTCCAATTCTGGCCTCTTGCGAATCCCCGATTCCCATCGCTCCACCATTGGCGGCCGTGCCTTCAGCTGCCTGGGCTCTGGAATTCCCTCCCTAAACCTCTCCCCCTCTCTCTCTCCCCTCCTTTAAGACGCTCCTCAAAACCTACCTCTTGGACCGAACTGTCCTAATATCTCTGTGTGGCTCAGTGTTAATTTTTGTTTGATAAATCGCTCCTGTGAAGCATCTTGGGGGGGCGTTATGCTACGTTAAGGGGGCTGTATGAATGCAAGTAGAGAGGAGCCACCAGCCTGATCCGGGTGTCGGGAGGGGGGGGAAAAAGAGACGGGAGAGACAGGGGCCACGAAAGGCAGCGACTGAGGCGTGAAACAGTTCAGGGAAAGAGGAAGGTGAATGTGGCACATGACTTGACATTAATCTGCAAAAGTCGGACAAAAGCGGACAAGGTCAAATAAGGGAATGGTGAATTGAGCAATGCTGACAGGAAAGCAGACACACACACACACACACAGACAGAAAGCAGTCAACACTTGGGGAAGGGACTCCTGGATAGAGCAGACTCCATCCAGGAGACCCTTCCCCAAGCTCCCTGTCAAGCAACACCCCAATTTTACAATTCTCATCCTCCTGTTCAAATCCCTCCATGGCCCTCGCCCCCCTCCCCGTCTCTGTAACCTCCTCCAGCCCCTACAATTCTCATCCTCCTGTTCAAATCCCTCCATGGCCCTCGCCCCCCCTCCCCATCTCTGTAACCTCCTCCAGCCCCTACAATTCTCATCCTCATGTTCAAATCCCTCCACGACCCTCACCCCCCTCCCCATCTCTGTAACCTCCTCCAGCCCCTACAATTCTCATCCTCCTGTTCAAATCCCTCCATGCCCCTCGCCCCCCTCCCTGTCGAAGCTGGGGCTGTTCTCCTGAGCACAGAGGTGGTTATGGGGAGATTCAGCAGAGGTGCGAAAAATTCTATGGGTCTAATGGACAGGGAGAAACTGGTCTGGTTGCAGGTGGGTCGGTGACCAGAGGACACAGAATTAATATAATTGGCAAAAGAACCAGAAGGGAAACGAGGACACAGAGATACAGGGAAAGAGCTGGGGAGTGGGACTAATTGGAGAGCTCTTTCACAGAGCCGGCACAGGCCCGATGGGCAGAGTGGCCTCCTTCTGGGCTGGAAGAATCTGTGCACAGATACAAGTTGTGGTGATGGAAGGGGACTGCAGCGAACCCCTGGACTGTTCAACAACTTCCTCCTCTTCCTGTGAAAATGTACTTCCTGATTTCACCCCTAACACTCTCACTCTCCGTCCCTCTCCCCCCCTCCGCCCGCCTGTGTCTGTCGCCCTCCCTCCGCCCGCCTGTCTGTCCCTCTCCCTCCCTCCGCCCGCCTGTGTCTGTCGCCCTCCCTCCGCCCGCCAGTCTGTCCCCCTCCCTCTCCCTCCGCCCGCCTGTCTCTGTCCCCCCCTCTCCCTCCCCTCCCCTCATTCTCCCCCCTCACCCCCCCATTCTCCCCCCCCCTCCCCCTCATTCTCCCCCCCTCCCCCTCATTCTCCCCCCCCCTCCCCCTCATTCTCCCCCCTCCCTCCCCTCCCTCCCCCTCACTCTCCCCTCCTCACCCCCCCATCATTCTTCCCTCTCATTCTCCCCCTCCCTCCCTCCCCCTCATTCTCTCCCTCCCCCTCATTCTCTCCCTCCCCCTCATTCTCCCCCTCCCCCTCATTCCCCCTCTCATTCTCTCCCTCCCCCTCATTCTCCCCCTCCCCCTCATTCTCCCCCTCCCCCTCATTCTCCCCCTCCCTCCCTCCCCCTCATTCTCCCCCTCATTCCCTCCCCCTCATTCCCTCCCCCTCATTCTCCCCCTCCCCCTCATTCTCCCCCTCCCCCTCATTCTCCCCCTCCCTCCCTCCCTCCCCCTCATTCTCCCCCTCATTCCCTCCCCCCCCTCCCTCCCCCTCATTCCCTCCCCCCCCCTCCCTCCCCCTCATTCCCTCCCCCCCCCCTCCCTCCCCCTCATTCTCCCCCTCCCCTCCCTCCCCCTCATTCTCCCCCTCCCCCTCATTCCCTCCCCCTCTCATTCTCTCCCTCCCCCTCATTCTCCCCCTCCCTCCCTCCCTCCCCCTCATTCTCCCCCTCATTCCCTCCCCCTCTCATTCTCTCCCTCCCCCCCTCCCTCCCCCTCATTCTCCCCCTCATTCCCTCCCCCTCTCATTCTCTCCCTCCCCCTCATTCTCCCCCTCCCTCCCTCCCTCCCCCCCCCTCCCTCCCTCCCCCCCCCTCATTCTCCCCCTCATTCCCTCCCCCCTCATTCTCTCCCTCCCCCTCATTCTCCCCCTCCCCCTCATTCTCCCTCCCCCTCCCTCCCCCTCATTCTCCCCCTCCTCACCCCCCCCTCATTCTCCCTCCTCTCCCTCCCCCTCATTCTCCCTCCTCTCCCTCCCCCTCATTCTCCCTCCTCACCCCCCCCTCACTCTCTCCCCTCATTCTCCTCTCCCTCTCCCTCTCTTACCTCCTGGGCGGGCCCGACCCGCCGTCTCCACCGCGCTCGGCCTCGGGCCCTCTCTCGGTCTCCTCCCGGGGCCTCCTCTCGGTCCCTCGGTCTCGGGGTGTCTCCCGGGCCCTCTCTCGGTGTTTCTCGGTCTCTCTCTCTCTCCCCCGGGGCCTCCTCTCGGTCTCCGCGGCCCGAGCCCCCCCTCGGTAACCAGGCAAAAGACGATCAGCCGCAACAAAATGGCGCCGCTTCCGCTTGCCCTCCTTCCACTTCCGCCCCGCTGACCGGGCTTTGCCCCGCAGACCGTGCATGAATATTAATGAGGCGCGCCGTGACGTCAGGCGGAGGCGGGGCCGCGGGGGGATGAATATTAATGAGGCGGGCCCTGACGTAGCGCGGATGAATATTAATGAGGCGGGCCCTGACGTCAGGCGGAGGCGGGGCCGCCCGCGTGAATATTAATGAAGCGGGCCCTGACGTCGCGCGGATGAAATGTTGATGAGCGTCTGTGACGTCACGCGAGGGGCGGGGCGCCGCTGAATATTAATGAGCGGGTCTGACGTCATAGAAAGGGGGGGGCCACATTTTGTTCATGGAAGGGACAGGGGGGCAGGGAGGGAGGAGGAGGCCGCTCGGCCCCTCGTGCCCGGTGCCGGCCCTTTGCAAGAACCCGCCGAACAGGCCCTCTCCGCCCGGCTCGTACCCCCCCGCCCCTCCCCAAAGCCCCCCGCCCACCCCCCAAAGCCCCCCCCCCCCCCACCGCCTCCCCCCCAATGCCCCCCGCCCCCCCCCAAAGCCCCCCCCCCCCCCCACCGCCTCCCCCCCAATGCCCCCCGCCCCCCCCCAAAGCCTGGGACCACTGCTTTTCTTGATATATATTAATAATTTGGACTTGGGTGTACAGGGCACAATTTCAAAATTTGCAGATGACACAAAACTTGGAAGGGTGGTGAACAGTGAGGAGGATAGTGATAGACTTCAAGAGGATATAGACAGGCTGGTGGAATGGGCGGACACGTGGAAGATGAGATTTAACGCAGAGAAGTCAGAAGTGATACATTTCGGTTTGAAGAACGAGGAGAGGCAATATAAACTAGAGGGCACAACTCTAAAAGGGGTACAGGAACAGAGAGATCTGGGGGTTTATGTGTACAAATCGTTGAAGGAGGCAGGGCAGGTTGAGAAAGTGGTTAAAAAAGCATACGGGATCCTGGGCTTTATAAATAGAGGCACAGAGTACAAAAGTATGGAAGTCATGATGAACCTTTATAAAACACTGGTTCGACCACAACTGGAGTATTGTGTCCAGTTCTGGGCACCGCACTTTAGCAAAGATGTGAAGGCCTTAGAGAGGGTGCAGGAAGAGATTTACTAGAATGGTTCCAGGGATGAGGGACTCCAGTTACGTGGACAGACTGGAGAAGCTGGGGTTGTTCTCCTTGGAACAGAGACGGTCGAGAGGAGATTTGATCGAGGTGTTCAAAATCATGAAGGGTCCAGACAGAGTAGATAGAGAGAAACTGCTCCA